>NW_028229647.1:0-185952 GCF_053477565.2 Lygodium microphyllum | reverse complement strand
TCTCGTTTCCCATTCTCCTTGAACCAAGTGCAGTGTGAATCCGCTTCGGACCTGGCGTTTATGTGTAAAGTAGTTCGCTCGGGTCTGACGCTAGTTGCTGTTTGCTAATGACCAATCATGAAAACCCTAATTCCGGTCGATCCTAAGTGGGAACGGCCAGGATACTTCCGCTACGTAGCAGACGCGGGAAGACCTAGATCGCAAAACCCGTAACATTCCATGGGAGTACCGGGCGGAGTTTTCTAGACACCCTTTCCAATGGACTGCTAAGACGTGTCCTGGATGATACTAGTGGACACGTTACAGTTGGTATCAGAGCGAACCAACAAAAGACTTGTTTTTAAGAAATTTAAATAAGAAGCAGTAAAGCAAATGTTACTGTCCCAAACAGTTCCTTACTTTCAATGCTGTCTTGTAGAATTATGAAGCATGGAACAGGTTCTTAGTGTTCCGAGTCATGTTTATGAATGCGATGCATTCCATGGATTATCGACAAAGGGTTGAGATGATGAACATCCTATACCGCATTTACAATCCATCGCCTGTGTACGTGGAATGGAGATGGATGGGTGTTGCAGGGATCTATTACATAACTGCCCATCGACCTGCGTACCTTCAAATTAACTTGAAGAGAATCAAGTGGATGGAGGATTTGAAGATCGTGAAGCTGTTCATCTTTGTTGAGGCTCACGCAAACGCGACCCTACAGGTCGGAGGTCGAAGGGTTAACCAAAATAAGTATGTGTACGGGGAAGTGATTCAAAGAATCCCTGCCGACCGAATCAAGGTTTTGGGACGTCATGAGAAGAATGGATATCAAAGGAAAAGATACCCTAATCTTCCAATGAACTATCGATTCCTGAAAATCGATGACCCCAATCCGTACTACTACTCAGTTCCTGTAGCTGAATGCAACAACATCTTATTCTCCTCGAATTAATGTATCAACTTGTTCCATCGCCCCAAGAAATAATTGTACCTCGAAAGGGCTATGCTGATATGAATGGAATAAAACTTTTTTTTAAATCAACGATTGTCTTGACTATGAATATTGATAAAGAAGTAAAGTGATTTGGTCACTTGGCTAAAGGAATACGCGGACGTAGTTCCTGAAGAGTTAACAGAACTCCCGCTTCAAAGAGAAGTAGATCATGAGATCAAGCTAGTAATAGGAGTTGTGCCAATTGCGAAGAAACCCTATAGAATGTCTATACCATAAACAATTGAGCTGAAGGAACAACTCAAGCAACTGCTAGATCAGGGCTACATCTGTCCTAGCAGTTCACCATGGGAAGCACCAGTATGTTCCAGAAAAAGAAAGATGGAACACTTCGACTATGTATTGATTACAAAGGGTTGAATCAATCAACAGTCAAGAACAAATATCATATTCCTAGAATAGATGAGCTTCTTGATAGTCTTCAGGGTGCCAAGATCTTCTCTAAGATTATCTTAGGTCTGCTTACTATCAGATAAGAATCAAGGAAGAAGATATCCCGAAGACGACCTTCAACACTAGATATGGACACTTTGAGTTCTAGTTATGTCATTAGGGCTTACGAATGCGCCTGCCACCTTCAATAGGTTAATGCAGGATATCTTTAGACCATATCTTGATAACTTTGTGCTCGTCTTCTTTGATGACACTCTAATCTATTCCAAACAGGAAGGAGATCATGAACCCCAACTTTGGATTTTCCTTGAGACAAGGAGGTCACACAAGCTATATGCTAAGATGACGAAATGTGCATTCCTCAAACATTAGATTGGTTATCTGGGATTCATCATATCAAGCAGAAGGAATCTCAGTGGAGCCGGCCTAAGTCAGAAATGTTCTAGGATGGCCAAATACCAACAACTGTCAAAGAAATACGCAGCTTTCTTGGATTGACAAGATGGTATAGTGCCTTCATAAAAAACTATGCTTTGATTGCAGCACCTTTATAGACTTACTGAAGAAGCAAACATCCATTGCATGGTCAACTGCCGAACAAACTAGCTTTGATAGGTTGAAGCAAAGTTTGGTATCAGCACCGATCCAAAAAACTTCTAGACCACAGTAAGGAGTTTGAGGTAGTAACTGATACTAGCATGCTTGCCTTAGGATGTGTGCTCATGTAGGAAAGTCATCCTATAGCATAATCTTCAAGAAGCTGAAGATCCATGAGAAGAATTATGCTACCTATGATCTAGAACCATTAGCTGTCATCCATGCTCTAAAGCTTTGGAGACACTACCTGTTGGGTAACAAGTTTAAACTAGTGACTGATCATAAAAGTATCAAGTGTATCTTTACCCAAAATGAGCTCAACATGAGGCAACGTTGGTGGATTGAAGTGCTGGAGGAGTATGATTTTGAAATCAAATATCAACCTGGAAAGGAGAATGTAGTTGCCGATGCACTCAGTCGCAAGGCATTCCTTAATTCTCCAATCTTGCAAAATCCATCAACAGCTAGATCTCTAACCACAAAGGTGTCCATGCCAAACAACCCAATACTTGAGCTAGCTAGAGGGAGCATGCCATAATCCATCCTATCAAAATATCTAAGGGAGATCTCTATCAAGGACAAGGACCAAAAGCTACAGGCTAAATATCATGAATTCTCTATCAATAGTGGACTTGTCTACTATAGAACGAGAGTATGTATACCGACAAGCCAATCACTTAAGTAGAAGATATTGTGGAAAGCTCATGATTCCCCTTTCTCAGGACATCCTAGCTATGCCAAGACTCTCAATGTGGTTAGGAAGAGCTACTATTGGGAGAGGCTTAAAGGTGACATTCTCAAATATGTCATTGAGTGTTTGTCTTGTCAACATATCAAAGCCGAATATGTCAAAATGCCAGGAAAGTTACAACCACTCGACATTCCCCAAATGAAATGGGAATTCATCAGTATGGACTTTGTTGTTGGCCTACCCCAAGTTCAGGGAGGATACAACTCCATCATGGTTGTGGTTGACATGCTTACTAAGGTTGCACACCTTATTCCAATAAATACAAACTATAAAGCCTCAGACATTTCAAGGTGGTTTATCAAGGAGATATTCAAGCTACATGGGCTACCCAGAAGAATCATTAGTGATCATGATTCTCTCTTCACATCACACTTTTGGAGAGCTATCTTTGAAGCCATTGGGACTCAATCCCCAAACTAATAGCCAAATGGAGCAAGTCAATCAAATTATCAAGGATATGCTTAGGGCATACTGTCGTCGTGAACCAAAAAGGTGGATTCAATACTTGCCTTTGGTTGAATTTGCCTACAATGCTTCTTACCAACAAAGTATTCAAATGATCCCTTTTCAAGCATTGTATGGTCATGACTGTTGAAGTCCCCTAAACTTCTGAGATCCAACCTTGAGGGTTTAAGCTTCAAGGCAGATGTTGGAAGAGATGGATGACCAAGTAAAGTCAATAAGACAAGACATCCAAGCCGCCAAGGATAGACAAAAGGCGTACGTAGATTTGAATCATCAAGATAGAATCTTCGAAGAAGGAGACATGTTCTTCATTCGCGTATGCCCAAAGAAGAGTTCCCTATCCTCAGAAGATTGTAAGAAGCTAAGTCCAAGGTATTGTGGACCATACAAGATCCTTAAGTGCCTAGGACCTAATGCTTATAGAGTGCAACTCTCCGAGAACCTAAAAGTTCATAATGTATTCCATATCAGCCTATTGAAGAAGTATGTACCTAATCCTAACCATGTACTTGATGACCAACAAGTTGTAATGCCTAGTCAAGGAGTCCTTAAACTACGGCCTGACAGGATCTTAGATGTTAGGGAGAGACAACTGAGATCCAGAACCTTGAGAGAATGCCTCGTCCAGTGGAAAGATTATCCCGAGGAGGATGCCACTTGGATAGATGAAAGCATTCTCAACCATCAATATCCCTAGTTTATCTCGAGATGAGGACATCTCGATTCCTCCAAGGGGGAGAGAATGTAATATTTCTGTTGAAAATATTACGAGGCTGTGTGAAGTCTCGAGCATTGTAGTCACGGACGGTGCGATCTTTAAATGGTACACTCTCCATTGGCATAAACGAGACAAAAGTAAAAAAACCTGCTTATTTACATACGAAATTCCTCTTGGTAGGAGGCCAAAAGGATAATTGATGGATATATGGCTGTTTTTTATTATTATTATTATTAGAATTCTTCCCCCCAGCCGAAGGCCATGCTGGAGGGAAGGGAGTGAGGAGCGGATGACTAAGCTCGTTGGTGGATCTCGTGGAAGGGATAAGGGCCATGCAACTGGCCACGTAGAGAGAAAGGTCTCCTCTCCCTACCCTTTAAAAACCCCCTGTGGGGGGGGGAGTAAGGAAGAAAGGGCCATAACGCTGCAGTCTGAGAGGATTGTGGAAAGGGCTAAAGGACAGAGTCGTGTGCTTATTGTGCTAGGCCGTGGAGGTGAGGAGCCGAAGGGCATTGATGTGTTGCACCGCTACCAACATCCAAAGCTATCGTGACTCTGCTGAAGACCGCCGTGAAGGGAGAGGGACAAGACTTTCTACCAAGCGTCGTCAAATATTCTTCTTTTTCCACGTGGTGGATTTCGTGGGCCACAGAAGCTTCCAAGAAGCTTCTTGGGAAGCATCTAAGGGCCCTTAGGAATCCCCCCTTCCTATGGACTTTTATAAGCCCTTCCAAGTGGGTTTTCATATACCCCCCCTCGAGATTTGAGCACCCATTTCTGTGGGGTTCCACCTAAGCCCTTTCCTATTGCAAGTCCAACAAAAGCCATATTACCCGGGTTTCCTTTAAAACTCCCTTTCTATTGCCCTTCCCAAGCAGTCTCTTATATCCTCGGGAATTAGACTTTTTCTCCTTGCATCCCCCATAAGCCACACTAGTTGGGTTTTAAAGGCCTTGCCTAGCAATCCCACAAAGCCTTTTTACAACCCCGGTTTCCTTTTAAATCCTTCCCACACAAGTCCTCTAATCCCTTCCCGTGGATTTTCCCCCCCAGCTAGTTTTAATCCCCTTTTTTGTTGCACTGGATCTTCTTAAGTCCACATTAGCCTTGGATTTCTTTTAAAGCCCATCTCATGGACTCTTATAAAGCCATATTAGCCGGGGTTTTAACCCCTTTCCCTTCGTGACTCCCTCAAGCCATTTTACCTCGGGATTTTTCTTAGGCATCTTTCCGTGTAGACCAATTGCATTCCCTTGAGCTTCTATGAAAGGAAGGAGAATTTCATAAGTCCCCATTTCCAAGGCTGATTCCGAAAGATGGTGCGTCGGTCAAGGAAGTCAATTCTCAAGGGAATTGCACATCCGAGGGAAACGGGCCAAGATCATAAGTCTGCGGCCAAGGCAAGAAGTTGAATTCATGATGGCCCCTAAAAAGGCACAAGGCGCAATCGCAGGAGGATCATCTCCTAACATCCATGTGGACATTTCACCACAAGTCCAAGTTTTCTTCCTTATTTTGTTTACGTCATAATATTTCAATTGTGCATGATTCATTTACAGAAATTAGGATGCACTTTTTGGATTGAAATACCTTGGCTAAATTAAAGGAAATAACTTTGATCAAAGAATCGGTCATTTGTATTAAACGAATGAAAAAGAAGAGCATAAGATCTTTATGCATTCCTGGCAAGTGGTTGTTATGCATTGCAAAGTAACGAACTCAGATTAACTAATGCCCATCTTTATAAAATTGAAATTACTGATGTACACTTTTGATTAAGTATGGAAAGATTAATCCCATGTTGCATTTTTAGACAAATCTTCATTGAATGATTCATTAGGGAAAGTCATTAATCCTGTAGAAAATAGAAGAGCCTAGAAATAATTCTAGAAATTTGCATGTGGCGTGGATTGTAAATTGGAATAAGTTAACTCTAGTTTTTTTTTGTTGCATAAATCTCAATCAATTACGTAAGTAGTTACGAAAGTTGTGTATTTCTCATTTAGCCTACGAATAATTCATTCAAAAATAAAATTAGGAAAAGGTTGCATGGTCCATTTTAACATAAACCCCAAAAGCCTAGAAGCAAAAATCATGAAATGCATGTTCTAGAAGGGTCAATAAAAAAATTATGACATAACTTGACCTATGCTTTGATCTTAACCAGGAAAGTTAGGGTTGGTAGATCTAGTCATATATAGGCAATGAATCATGTGATTATGAGAATGGTATCATAAAAATCTTCAAGAAGAGACAAGTAGATTAGTTCACCCTAAACACCTAAACCGCGAGGGACTCGCTTGGCAATGGTTAAATCAAAGCAAACATATCCCAAGTGCTAACTAGGATTTAAAACGTTGAGGACGTAACCTAGTTTTTCTTATTGCCAAGTTGAAACTCTCATACCCTAAAGACCTGCCCACATTCACGGAATGTAGCGAAAATAGGACATACTTGCGAGAACGATCTAGGGTTTGTTACCCTAAGGGTCGCTTGCTAAAAGGATGAAACTCGGTTTGAATTGGAACCCTAGGACCAACAAGGTTGGCCTAGTGCAATCAGAAATGGATTAGATATGAGGACACCCTAACCCTATTTCCTATTAATCATGATTTTGTGATTAGAAGACGACATTCGATGGGAAAAATAGTCCCATAGATTAGATGAAACACTTGTGCAACAAATTACAGAGTTGCATGACCTTGTGGGTTGTCCACAAGGGAGTGGCCAATTCCTCGAAATGAGATTGGCAGATTCTTGCGCAAGTTTATCTTGCAAGAGGATGAGTGGTCATCCTGATATAACACCTTTCTTGGGAAAGGTGACCAAGATAAGTGGATTAGATAATTGCTTGGGAGCAAAAGACCAATCAGTAAATTGGAATAACATATTTACTGCCAATAGAACTTAAGGTATTCGTTAAGCTGGGTTAATAGGGTATGGCCCTAACCCAAGGACATAAGGGGTTAACAAACAAACCCTTGGGGATCTTTCCAAGTCGCAATCAATCCTGGATTGAGTGCTCGATGCATTCGGAGAGAAAGATTCACTCCTTAGCAATTGGCCAAATAAACGACCACTGGAATTGATTGTGCTTGTAACAGTTTAGAAAGCCCTGTTTGCATTGTTTGCTCAAGGAACTAAAGGATGAAAAGATATCTAATGCTTCAGGTTGAAGGCCTGAAGGGAGAGGCAGCTTCAGTTACCCTCGACTGCCTACCTGACCCTAACCAAGGGGGTTGTTGACCGCGCCGGGAACGTGGACCAAACCCGCCGCGAGAGGTCTCTCCGTTGAGTTCTACTTGGAGGAGCACGAGGACGCTTGAGTGCCAGGGGGGGCTCTAGCAGTAAATCCCTCGCCTTCCGGGTCCTACACAAGAGGCTAACGTGACTCGGGATTGGATCTCGAGGCCCGCATACTAGTTTACAGGTGGAAGCTTGGAATAGTGATCCCTGTGGATTACTGGATAGCCCTCGGGCGGATTATGCACAAGCCTACGGGTGGAACTTCTTGTATTTCAAAGATAAAATGATGAAATGTTAAAAAAAAGAACTTGCTTGATATTGTTTTCTATGTCACGTGATAAGATTACGTGAAGGAACCAGTGCTTAACATGATTAATTAAAGAAGCTGATTGTTATATGTCAAATTAATGTGTTAGATAATTACATAACTAAAACAAACCAAGGAAAGAGCGGAGGATGGACCATGGGTCCGTCCTACGGTTGGGTGGTCCCGGTTAGCCGGGAACTTTTCTCAAAAATCTCAAAGAACAGCAAGATGATCATCAAAACGAATATCGAGAGCAATGGCCTAGAGTTACGTCTTACCCAATTTACGTTGTTTTAGGGGAACGGAATGGGACTATGCCTTATGGCAGAGAGGTTGAGCCTTGCATCCCTCTCGTTTCCCATTCTCCTTGAACCAAGTGCAACGTGAATCCGCTTCGGACCTGGCGTTTCTGCGTAAAGTAGTTCGCTCGGGTCTGACGCTAGTTGCTGTTAGCTAATGACCAATCATGAAAACCCTAATTCTGGCCGATCCTAAGTGGGAACGGCTAGGATACTTCCGCTACGTGGCAGACGCGGGAAGACCTAGATCGCAAGACCCATAACATTCCATGGGAGTGCCGGGCGGATTTTTCTAGACACCCTTTCCGATGGACTGCTAAGACGTGTCCTGGATGATACTAGTGGACACGTTACACTTGTGACAAATGCGGGATCTTGAGCATGGCAAAGGCAGAAGCTATGGAGGATGGAAGGAGAAGTGTGGACTCATGATGGAAAAGACACTGTTTGTTACGCAAGTGAATTAGGTTCCAAGATTGAGACTTGGACTCATAAACACAATCTTGTGTATGTGGACAATGACATTGACACTTCACTGAAAAGAAAAGAGTACTATCATTGCTTAAGAAAAGGAAGCAAGTACAATGCTTTATAGGAAAGTAGGAAACTGCAGTAGGCACCATTTAAGCTAGCTTGCATGTCCTTGACCCAAAAGCTCCATACAAAGAGGCTGTTTAGTGAGTGTGATTGCTGAATCTCAACACCCCTCCTCAATCACAACTAGAAAGGCACAAAGTGTGTAGAGGCTGTAATGAGAACCACCTGCAAAGTGTGGGCACACCACAAACATGGTAGACACCAGAGGCTGTTGCAGAAAAGGCTAAGTGTGGGCACCAAAACATGATGGACATCCAGAGGCTGTAACAGGGGCCTCACAAAGTGTACAGGGATTGTAATGCCAAGTTACATGAGGAGTTTACAAAGCTTATGGCAAGAAGCATTAGGGCAAGGAAATACAAGGCTTTTAAAATAGTTTATCGGAGTAATGAGAGTAGAAGGACTGATGAGTCTTGTCCTTCTGATCCTGATGGTCTTCATCTTCATCTTCTTCTTCCTTTGCTCCATTTTCTTCTTCTTCTTTGACTGCGACTAGATAGGCCTTTTGGGATCTCTTTCTTGCGTGGCAAAACTTCTCGGTGTGTCCGATCCTTTTGCAGAAGTCACAGAAGAGCTGATCCTTCTTGACTTTGTACCTGTTGCCAGCATATAATGCATGCTCATCTCTAGACGTACTTGGTTCTTCCTTAGTTTTTAGCTTCTTTTCCTTTTCTAACAGTGATGCCTGGATATCAACAAGTTCGGGATTTAGCATGTTGATTAAAGTTGTTGATACATTATTATTTTCAGGAGGCAAACTCTTAAGTAGAACACCGATGCAAACATCTTCATCCATTTTAATGTTGATTCCTGCAAGTTGGGTTAGGATTCCTTCCATGTAATTGAGATGTGTGGCAAGTGATGTGCTGGACTTCATTTCAAGCCTGAAGAACTCAATCAAGAGACCATACTTTGATGATTTAGATTGTTCACCGAACAGGGTGTCAAGTCTTTTCCATGTATCCTGTGAGGTCTCACAGTTATGCACATGGTGGATATAAGTGTCATCTAGCTCCAGTTTGATAATGGCCTGGGCTCTGTCATCATTCTTTTGCCAAGTAGTTGCAAGGTCCGCGTCCCGAGGTTTCTTCTCTTTGCCATTCGTGATGGCCCAGAGACCCTTTTTCATCAAGATGAGCTTGATGCGGGTTTGCCAGGTGTGAAACCCAACTCCTTTGAATCGAGCATTTGGAGAGTCTTTTCCCATGTTGAGGTTTCAAGATCAGCAGCAAATCAACACCAGAATTCTGAGATTTTATCAGTAGAAGAGCAGAATGTAGTGTGTCAAGAGACACAGTTAGTGACAGTGTGAAAACACACTATGTCAGTGTTGATGTTGAGCTTGATTCTTCTTGTTCGGGATCGTTCGGTCGTTCTTCAATCTTCTCAGGTCCTT
The DNA here is from genome assembly GCF_053477565.2 of Lygodium microphyllum. NCBI lineage: Eukaryota > Viridiplantae > Streptophyta > Polypodiopsida > Schizaeales > Lygodiaceae > Lygodium > Lygodium microphyllum. Next base: position 176,183 of record NW_028229647.1, on the reverse strand, counting down.
CCCCTCCTTGATTTGATGCTGGGTCAATGGATTAGAGTGACAGAGGCTTGGGTTGAGTGTCAAGAGAAAGAAAAACTGAGGAAAAACAAGCTTGAGAAATTTTGGCTATGGTGGAATTAGGGTTTCTGAGACAGGGGCCTAGTTTTTCTCAGATTACAGGAGCTATACTTGATCATTTTCAAAAAATTTAACATGCCTGGGAAGCTGACTTCATGGGCTATCAAAGCCCTATGAAAATCGTCAAGATCGTGGACTATATGATGCGCGCAGGCAGCTCGAACAGATTCAGCGCAGTTCAGGACAGTGATGATGAATTTGTGCAATGCCGGGGTCAGGGCGCAACAATGTAGTCGATTTATGTGCCAGGGTGAAGCGCCTTGAGTAGAAGAACAATTCCCTAGAAGACATCAAGAGTTGAAGTGGCCTGGTTGAGAAGTTATTGAAGCTCCAAGTGAGGTAGGTCCTGTCTGGCTATGGCAGACACAGAGCAGAGATTGTGAATTTTCACAATGCTGAGCTTCAGATGGTCAAATGTCCTGGATTGATGTGATACAGGGAAGCTTTGTGAGTTGGGAAATACTTTTCCAGAAGGAAGCTCCAAGAGATTTGACCTGTGGATTGAGATATAAGTAGCTTAATCTAACAGAGTACTGCTGGCTATGGCTGCCATGGAAGCTTCAGTGAGAGTAGAGTTGGGAGATGAAGTCATGAGCTGACATTGAGCTAGATTGAGGTTGAGAGGAATCAAGAGAGGCTGGAGAAGCAATGCCATGCCCAACTGGGCTCTGATACCATGTGACAAATGCGGGATCTTGAGCATGGCAAAGGCAGAAGCTATGGAGGATGGAAGGAGAAGTGTGGACTCATGATGGAAAAGACACTGTTTGTTACGCAAGTGAATTAGGTTCCAAGATTGAGACTTGGACTCATAAACACAATCTTGTGTATGTGGACAATGACATTGACACTTCACTGAAAAGAAAAGAGTACTATCATTGCTTAAGAAAAGGAAGCAAGTACAATGCTTTATAGGAAAGTAGGAAACTGCAGTAGGCACCATTTAAGCTAGCTTGCATGTCCTTGACCCAAAAGCTCCATACAAAGAGGCTGTTTAGTGAGTGTGATTGCTGAATCTCAACACCCCTCCTCAATCACAACTAGAAAGGCACAAAGTGTGTAGAGGCTGTAATGAGAACCACCTGCAAAGTGTGGGCACACCACAAACATGGTAGACACCAGAGGCTGTTGCAGAAAAGGCTAAGTGTGGGCACCAAAACATGATGGACATCCAGAGGCTGTAACAGGGGCCTCACAAAGTGTACAGGGATTGTAATGCCAAGTTACATGAGGAGTTTACAAAGCTTATGGCAAGAAGCATTAGGGCAAGGAAATACAAGGCTTTTAAAATAGTTTATCGGAGTAATGAGAGTAGAAGGACTGATGAGTCTTGTCCTTCCGATCCTGATGGTCTTCATCTTCATCTTCTTCTTCCTTTGCTCCATTTTCTTCTTCTTCTTTGACTGCGACTAGATAGGCCTTTTGGGATCTCTTTCTTGCGTGGCAAAACTTCTCGGTGTGTCCGTTCCTTTTGCAGAAGTCACAGAAGAGCTTATCCTTCTTGCCTTTGTACCTGTTGCCAGCATATAATGCATGCTCATCTCTAGAGGTACTTGGTTCTTCCTTAGTTTTTAGCTTCTTTTCCTTTTCTAACAGTGATGCCTGGATATCAACAAGTTCGGGATTTAGCATGTTGATTAAAGTTGTTGATACATTATTATATTCAGGAGGCAAACTCTTAAGTAGAACACCGATGCAAACATCTTCATCCATTTTAATGTTGATTCCTGCAAGTTGGGTTAGGATTCCTTCCATGTAATTGAGATGTGTGGCAAGTGATGTGCTGGACTTCATTTCAAGCCTGAAGAACTCAATCAAGAGACCATACTTTGATGATTTAGATTGTTCACCGAACAGGGTGTCAAGTCTTTTCCATGTATCCTGTGAGGTCTCACAGTTATCCACATGGTGGATATAAGTGTCGTCTAGCTCCAGTTTGATAATGGCCTGGGCTCTGTCATCATTCTTTTGCCAAGTAGTTGCAAGGTCCGCGTCCCGAGGTTTCTTCTCTTTGCCATTCGTGATGGCCCAGAGACCCTTTTTCATCAAGATGAGCTTGATGCGGGTTTGCCAGGTGTGAAACCCAACTCCTTTGAATCGAGCATTTGGAGAGTCTTTTCCCATGTTGAGGTTTCAAGATCAGCAGCAAATCAACACCAGAATTCTGAGATTTTATCAGTAGAAGAGCAGAATGCAGTGTGTCAAGAGACACAGTTAGTGACAGTGTGAAAACACACTATGTCAGTGTTGATGTTGAGCTTGATTCTTCTTGTTCGGGATCGTTCGGTCGTTCTTCAATCTTCTCAGGTCCTTCCCCTCCTTGATTTGATGCTGGGTCAATGGATTAGAGTGACAGAGGCTTGGGTTGAGTGTCAAGAGAAAGAAAAACTGAGGAAAAACAAGCTTGAGAAATTTTGGCTATGGTGGAATTAGGGTTTCTGAGACAGGGGCCTAGTTTTTCTCAGATTACAGGAGCTATACTTGATCATTTTCAAAAAATTTAACATGCCTGGGAAGCTGACTTCATGGGCTATCAAAGCCCTATGAAAATCGTCAAGATCGTGGACTATATGATGCGCGCAGGCAGCTCGAACAGATTCAGCGCAGTTCAGGACAGTGATGATGAATTTGTGCAATGCCGGGGTCAGGGCGCAACAATGTAGTCGATTTATGTGCCAGGGTGAAGCGCCTTGAGTAGAAGAACAATTCCCTAGAAGACATCAAGAGTTGAAGTGGCCTGGTTGAGAAGTTATTGAAGCTCCAAGTGAGGTAGGTCCTGTCTGGCTATGGCAGACACAGAGCAGAGATTGTGAATTTTCACAATGCTGAGCTTCAGATGGTCAAATGTCCTGGATTGATGTGATACAGGGAAGCTTTGTGAGTTGGGAAATACTTTTCCAGAAGGAAGCTCCAAGAGATTTGACCTGTGGATTGAGATATAAGTAGCTTAATCTGACAGGGTACTGCTGGCTATGGCTACCATGGAAGCTTCAGTGAGAGTAGAGTTGGGAGATGAAGTCATGAGCTGACATTGAGCTAGATTGAGGTTGAGAGGAATCAAGAGAGGCTGGAGAAGCAATGCCATGCCCAACTGGGCTCTGATACCATGTGACAAATGCGGGATCTTGAGCATGGCAAAGGCAGAAGCTATGGAGGATGGAAGGAGAAGTGTGGACTCATGATGGAAAAGACACTGTTTGTTACGCAAGTGAATTAGGTTCCAAGATTGAGACTTGGACTCATAAACACAATCTTGTGTATGTGGACAATGACATTGACACTTCACTGAAAAGAAAAGAGTACTATCATTGCTTAAGAAAAGCAAGCAAGTACAATGCTTTATAGGAAACTAGGAAACTGCAGTAGGCACCATTTAAGCTAGCCTGCATGTCCTTGACCCAAAAGCTCCATACAAAGAGGCTGTTTAGTGAGTGTGATTGCTGAATCTCAACAACACTGAGGTACAATGACTTTTGAAGGCAGGTTTCATCTATCCAATAGGGGACTCAAAGTGGGTTTCACTTGTAGTGGTAATACCCAAGAAGAATGAAAAATGGAAGATTTGTGTGGACTACAAGCCGCTAAATGCTGCAACAAAGAGAGATCACTTTCCTCTTCCCTTTCAAGATGAAATACTCAATGAGGTGGCCAGGCATGAGAGATACACTATTTTTTATGGGTATTCAAGTTATTTCTAGATCCGAATAGCTGAGGAGGATCAACAAAAGACCACCTTCATCACACCTTGGGGGTGTTTTTCTTACGAAGTAATGCCATTTGGATTAACAAATTCCCTAGCTACCTTCCAGCAATTCATGAATTATGTCTTCCAACCATATTTTGGAAAATCCATCAAGGTCTTTATTGATGATTTTTGTATTCATAGTTCTAAGGCTCTACATCTAGGGTGTAAGAAAGCAATCAACCATGGAATGAAATCTAACTGAAATTGAAAATTAACTAAGCAACAACAAAGAATTAACAAGTCTATTGCACCAAGACATCATCATCATGTATTAATGGTTGGGGATTCAAGAATACATGACGACCATGGTAGCTGAGTGCTTCATAGGCTAAGAAGAAGCTAACTTCAAGAAGATGGAAAAGCCAAGATTATTGAATGATCAAAAGATGTCCAACCTTTCGCCTAAAGTCCCTTTTATTCTAACCCTCTTTCCAAACTTAAGGGCTGTTCACACATGTACACATAGGCTAGGGATGAATTTACAAAGGCTGGAATTAATCCAAGGTGCAAATATTAATGTTGTATTTTTCCTTCATGACAAACCATCCCATCCTGAAGATGGTTTTGTCCTCAAAACCAAGAAGTAATGGACTAAATCCAAGTCAAGGATGATAGTAATCATGCCCATTCATCTTCCAAGTGATAAGAAAGCACTGTTCATGAAAAGAATACCTTTTTGCATGCCAAACTGTGAGAAAACTGGCTGCTGTCCAGACAGGGCTGATTCACTAAAACTGCCATAACTTTTGATATATTGGTCCAAATGAGGTGTATGAGGTGTAGAAACGAAGTATACACTCCCAAGCATCACCCCATAACATAAAAATCAAATTCTAATGAAGTCAGGGCAGTTTTATTGTCTGCAGAAATTTCATACAGCAAGCTATCTCTGCACAGTCATTGCATCTGCATCATATATCATCCTGTAATAACCAAGGAAAGTTATTGACATAAATGGTTGGTTGCCAAGAAGACTCTTCAATGGGCAAATTCTTCCACTTAATGAGATACTCAATGAGAGTACGATTTCTGAGAACTTTCTCTCTCTTTCCAATAATGCTTTCAGGTTCATATATGATCAGTCCTGCCTCATCCAATGGTGGTAACTCTTCCAATACTTGTACATCGGGCCCAACATACTTCTTCAGCTGCGAAACATGGAATACATCATGTATTCTAGTAGAAGTTGGTAGTTGAAGTTAGTAAGCAAGCTCTCCAATTTTGTCCAAGATCAAGTATGGCCCATAAAACCTACGAGCAAGCTTATTGTTCCCACCCTTTAATGAAGCATAATGCATCTTGGGCACTTTGAGAAATACCCAATCTCCAACCTTGAAATCTAAATGTCTTCTTTTCTCATCTGCATAGACCTTCATTACCTCTTGTGCTTTCCTTATGCTGTCCTTGCATTGCCTCATGAGCAACTCCATTCTTTCCAACTCTTCCTTTGCTTGTGGGTTGATATCTTCATGGAATAAAACTGATGGAAGTTGGACTTTATACCCATAAAGAGCTTCGAACGGAGACATCCCAATGCTCATGTGGTGCGTGTTATTATAGCAAAATTCAGCAAGGTGGATCCAACAATCCCATGAAGCTTGTGTGTCATGACAATAATGCCTAAGGTACACTTCCACCCAATGATTGACTCCCTCCGTTTGCCCATCAGTTTGAGGGTGATAGGCCGTGCTAGGAGTGAGGAAAGTACCCATAGATGAGAATGGACTTTTCCAGAAGTTGCCCATAAACTTTGAATCACGGTCTGATACTATTCTCATAGGCATACCATGTAGTTTGAACACACCTTCCATAAATTGCTCGGTGACTTGCCTTGCTGAAAATTGGACTTTAGTTGGGATAAAGTGGGCTGATTTGGTCAATCTATCAACTACCACATATATATTGTTCCATCCATGACTGGTAGTAGGCAATCCCGTTATGAAATCCATGGAAATATCTATCCATTTGCCCGTAGGTATGGGTAAAGGCTGAAGTAAGCCGGGTGGTAATAGAGTGGAATCCTTATTTCGCTGACAATCCAAGCACTGAGATACATACTCTTTAACATCTTTCCATAGACCTTTCCAATAGAAGCTTTGATGAACTTTATCAAACGTCTTGAAAAGGCCCAAGTGACCAGCCATTGGCAATGAATGCATCTCTTGAAGCACCTTCAGCTTGAATTTACTGCTGGGAATCAAGTACACTTTACCCTTAAACCATAAGAGGCCATTATGCACTTTAAAATTAGGAAATTCAGCATCACACCCTTGCTCTAATTTCTGTAAAATATGGGCAGCATGCTCATCAAGCACATATTCCTCTTGAATGTCTTCAATCCAATCCTTATAGATGGTAGACACAGTAGATAGACTGCATGCCCACATTCTTGATAACACATCAGCCACCACATTATCCTTGCCAGCCATGTATGATATTTCAAAATCATATGATTGCAAAGTGGCCAACCATCTCTTTTGCTTGGGAGAAAGATTGGGCTGCGAGAGAAAATATCTCAAGACCCTATGATCGCTTTTGACTTTGAAGTGTGTCCCATAGAGGTAGTGGTGCCATTTCTTGATTGCATGTAAGATAGCAAGCATCTCCTGCTCATAAACATGCATCTCTCTCTCTTTGTCATCAAATTTTTTGCTCTCAAATGCAATGACACCATGCTCCTGTACCAAAACTGCCCCCAAACCTCTATCACTGGCATCTGCATAAATGGTAAAAGTCTTGGAGAAGTCAGGGCAAACTAGTATGGGTGCTAAAACAAGCAATTGCTTCAGCTCATTAAAGCTCTTGTCAGTGATCTCATCCTAGAAGAAGGCCTCCTTTTTCAGCCGATAGGTAAGAGGAGCTGCAACATGAGCATAGTTCTTCATAAACCTTCGGTAAAAGGATGACAAACCAAGGAAACCTCTTAATGAAGTGGCATTGGTTGGCGTAGGCCATTCTTTGACGCACTGAACCTTCTTAGGATCCACTTTGATTCCATCTTCTCCCACTATATGACCCAAGTACTCAACTTCTTTTGTCATAAAAGAGCATTTAGTGGCCTTGGCAAACAGTTTGTGTATCCTCAATATGTCAAAGACTTCTTTTACATGCTGCAAATGGTCTTCTTTATTCTTGCTATAGATCAAAATGTCATCAAAAAATACCAAAACTATTTTAAAGAGCAATGGCTGAAGTATCTTATTCATGAGAGATTGGAATGTGGCTGGAGCATTTGATAACCCAAAAGGCATAACCATAAACTGGTAAAGACCCCTCTCCGTCCTGAAGGCTATTTTAAATTCATCCCCTTCCTTCATGCGTATTTGATGATATCCCGATCTCAAGTCAATTTTGGAGAACACCTTGGCATCCTTCAATTCATCTAAGAGATCATCTATTCTAGGTATTGGATACCTATTCTTGATAGTGACCTTGTTGAGATCGCGGTAATCAATGCATATTCAAAAGGAGCCATCTTTCTTCTTCACAAGAAGGACTGGAGAAGCAAAAGGTGATTGGCTTGCCTTAATGAGACCCATTTCCAAAAGCTCTTTGACTTAGCATTCTACCTCTTCTCTTTCCACTTTGGAGAGGCGATATGGTGGTTTGTTGATGGGCTTTGTATTGGGCAGCAAGTCAATGGGATGATCCACTTCTCTTTTGGGAGGAAGAGAGGTAGGTGGCTGAAAAATATCATCATATTCTTTCAGCAATTTACAAAGACATGGGTCCATATTGTTGGTAGGAGAAGAGGGCTGATCCTCTTCAATCTTGGAAAGAAGAATGGTGAACATACATGCCTTTGCATTTATCTCTTTCTTAACCTTCTTGGGGCTGATCATCTCCATTCTTTTCTTTTCAACTCCATGTAGTGTTACTTGTTGTCCACACCATTCAAACTCCATTTCCATGTTGTTGAGATCCATGGTAAATCTGCCCAAAGATTTTAGCCAGTTGCAGCCAAGTATTATATCAATGGGACCCATTTCTAATGCAATTAGGCTCACCGATGTAGTGCACAATGGGGAAATGGTGATAGGTACATTTGGACAGCATTGATTGCTCTTCTCAAAATTTCCATTTGCCACTTGGATTTTGAATGATGTAGGCATTTCATGCGTATTCAATTTCAACCCATTGAGTGACTTAGCATTAATGAAGCTATGTGTACTTCCCGTATCAATGAGTATATGAGCGGTCCTTCCCTTGATTTGACCTTTAAGGCGTAGGGTATTATCCCCTCTTGAACCACTCCATGCATCACTTGATATGGCACATAGCGATGGATGTAAATCAGTCCATGAATCATCCAAATAATGACCGTCGGGTCGAAAGGAAACCCATCCATCAGATCGTAGAACTCATCATGGACATTCTCTTCATTTTCATGCGCCTCTTCTTGTGTTGTTGTGACATTAAGCTGAGCCAAGCTTCCTTCAATAGATTCAACATCGGAATCATCCTCGATGATCATGCTAATCTTCATATTTTTGGCCTTGCATTTGGACTTATGATCAGGTGACCATTTCTCTCCACATTTGTAGCATAGTCCTTTAGCATACATATCTTTGAGCTTGTCATTCGATACATGTTTGCCTTGAGTAGGGGCTGAAGTTTTGGCACTTATATCAGTCCTCTTTCCATCAAATCTATTTTCAGCATTAGGTCTAAAATTACTGCTTTGTTTTGACCCAAAAACAGTAGGAAAAGTGGGTATCTTGCTGTAGGTATTGCTGAAAGTATTTGATGGCTTCCCAATATGCTGAAAATCAGTTTTAGCATGCCCATAATGGCCTGATGTCCTTGGGAACTGCGTAAGCTGAAAAGAATGCCCTGTTTTTGGCTGAAAACCCTTGTATTTCTGCCCATAACGTTCGGCCAATTGAATAGTAGCTTGTAGGGATGTAGGATTCATGGCTCCAACTTCGGAAGAAAGAGTAGGTTCCAAACCAAATATGTATTTATTCAACTTGGCACTATCAGAGACCCCATGAACATACATCGAAAGGTTCAAAAACTGATTTGAGTACTCTCTAACCGAGAGACCACATTGCTCGAGTGCATACCACTTCTTCTCTAACCGCTCTTTTTCAATAGGGGAAACAAAGACTTCAATCATAGCATTTTTCAATGCATCCCAAGACAAGAAGTCATGTCCCGTCCTCGCCATATATCTCCACCAAGTGTGAGCATAGCCTTCTAGATGAAGGGCTGCAAATTTTACTTTGGCATTCTCGAGCCTTGGGTAAAGGGAAAAATACATCTCTAACTTGTCAAACCACTCCTCCAACTCCGTGGGTGAAGGGTTCTCTCCCTTGAAGTTTGAGATAACTATTTTCTCCTTGTACTCTCTCTCGTATTGAGGAGGTTGTCCATTATGGTGCTGCTGCCCACTATGGTGTTGTGGCCCAAAAGAATTGCCAAAAGATCCTTGCCTAGGATATTCATTATTTCCCTGCCCTTGTGCATAAGGAGTTTGATGTCCATAATGCATACCATGACTTTGTGGCTGGAAATAATGTCCTGGAGGCTGAAAGTATGTGTTGCTCACATTGGGAGGTTGTCCATGGTACCCTTGAGGTTTTCCATGCACAGGTGAGTTGAAAGGTGGTTGCTGCCCATTATTTTGTTGATTCCAACCATGATTTGACATGGGACTTGGCTTATTGGGCTGCACTTGAGTAGAGAAATTATGTTGTGGCTGTCCATAAGCATTTGGGACTGAATTCACATGTCCATGTGGCTGCCCATAAGAGTTTGGGGCTGAATTAACATGCCCTTGCTCATAGCCACCAACATTTGCTTGAGGGTAAAATTGCTTGTAGAAAGAGTTGCACCCATGGATGTCTTCATCATGCTTTGAGTTTGTTTGCACTCTCTCTTGAGGATCTTGCCCATGTGGTTGTAAATGACCCTTTTGTTGATGGAATTGTGACTGAAGTGAAGTAGGCTGAACAAAATCCTTAGCTTTAGATGACTTTCCAACTTCAAATTGACCTACCACCTTAGGAGTAGATGGTTTAGGTGGTTCTTCATCCCTATGAGGATATGGGACATTAAGACCAGCTGTAGGCAACATTTTCTCACCAAGAAGTGCTACAAGCTTGTCAATACCCAACCTCATACCCTTGAAACCTGATTTCATATCCTTTATGTCATTTGACAATTGTTGAAAACTGTTTGAATTCATTGAGATATGAGACATCTCTATGGGTTGATTGGTAGGGGAGTGGGTGGAACTTGCATCGACCTCTTCGTTCTCATAATGCATTCGGTAAATGGCATCTTGAGAAGTGTCATGTTCACCCCTTTCCTGTTGATGTTCACCCCTTTCCTGTTGATATTCCTTCAATTCTTCATTGATAGTATCCAAAAAGGGTCTCTCTTCTTATTCCTAGCCATGGGTTGATTTCTGTCCTGAATTTCCTGCAGTAGAAAAACTTGATTATCTTCACTTCTAGAGCTCCAAATTACAAGGTCTTTGGCTCTGTTCAAAGCTTGAAGAGTCCTCTATCCAAGGATCTATCAAGTGCAGAAAATGGATGAGTACAGAAATTTCTGTAAGGGATTTTCTGTTACTGCCTGAAAGTTCCTACAGGCAGTGAATACCCTGTTCTAGTCAATTAATGGCTTGTACCATCAATACCAAGCATGTACCAACTTCATAACCCTGTAGGAGAGTCTCATACATCTGCCCATACTGAAAATGACCTCTGTAACCAGTAAAATGGCTGTCTAACTCAATGTAGACTACAATCTTTAATGAGGGTATGCATACATACTCTATCCCAAACTTTAATGCTGAACCATAGTGTCTTTACCATAGGATGCATACATTTTACTGTAGCCATATGTCTTCATACATTTGCCATACATTCATGAGTACCATACATTTGCCAATATCTCAAGAACTCACTGCCCATAAACTCATGTTGTAGGCTGATTTCAAGTGCCTTTGAGATTTGTACCTGCACCTAAACTTGAAAATGCGTGGGATCCGAGACCCGAGGGGTTTGCAAAGTTCCCTCTCGAGCCGGGTTGCGCTCCCCTTCAAGGTCCTCATCGGTAGGGGAGGGTCACCTCTCTTTTGTCCTATCGACTCGCCCGGCATCCACTTTTCCTCGTGGGCATGTACATGGCAAGTGAATTCTAGCTCTAAAAATCAGTATGATATGCATGGAATAGGAAGGAAATACAATTGCCTTTCTTTTGCCCTTTCATGGTATGCAAGATTGGAATTGAAAAGGCTGAAATGTAAATGAGAAATGGAGAGGTATTTACCTCAGCAGTGACTTACTGCTTACAAAACTTTTCTCACTTACCAATTGGGTAATGATTTTCTTATGATCAAGAGGCAAAATAGGCAATCAATTTCATGTCAGGGTTAGGCAATAAAGATTGAGTAATGAAGCTCAAGAAATTACTGATTTTAGTGAATGAAAGTAGATGGATAATGCTCATTCATTATGGAAGAGTTTGAGACATTTAGAGATGGCCATTTCAGTAAATTGAAGAGGTTTAGTAAAGACAATGACTGACATAACCTATAGGCTTCATGTAATGCATTAGGCTATGAATGAAAGCTTCATTAATCCTCTTATTTCTCTTCAACAATTGGAAGTGAGATCAGCAATTGGATGTAAAGAGAAATTAAGAGTGATTAGAGTACCTCATTTGATTGATTGGAGAAGAGTATTGTTGATGGAATGACCTTCAATCCATAATGCTTGACATAGGTGAGTTGAGCTTGATAATCCTTCTAAAATCAGTCCAAGAGATCTTCAATCTTCAATAATAATCCCTTCCTTGATAAGCTTCAGCTTCATTAATCCCATGAAAGCTCCATGACTCCATGAATGCTCCAATTTGCTCCAAATGAGGGTTGATGAAGACCGATTACCTTCTCTACTTGAAATAGGTTGCAATAGGTAATAGAGAGGGATTCAATGTGTCCAAGAGATCCCGAAATTTGAGAGGGAATGCCAAAATTTAATGGCATAAAAGCTTCATGCTGTCCATTGAATACCTAGACCTCCATTGGCTTCAATCTCCTTCAATGTCGGTCCAATGTTGATGGATTCTTGAGGGGAAATGGTTGAGGAAGCTTCAGAGATGCTTTGCCCACAAAAGCCCCATGATTTGCTTCAAAAATTTCAGGAATCTTTGATGATGTCCCAAACTGCCATAGCTAGGGTTTTGAAGAAGAGGGAAAACTCCAAAATAGTAAGAATCTTGAAGAAGCTTGTGAGAGACGTCTTGCCCAGGGTTAGAAGGATTAATAGCAATGCTTAAAGGACATCCTATTTCTAAAATTTTTCCACGCAGTAGAGGAGTGTGTGCAGGCGTCGCAAACAGCGTGAGTACATACTCATGTACAAAAAGTCCACAATGATGCTAAGTAGCTATATTAGCTACTTCAATTGAAGCTCTTGAAGCAGGGAAGAAGGTCATGTAATCCATTCTCATGATAGGAGTGAGAAAGAGAAGATCTGATCTTGTCTTGGCCATGGATTCTTGTGGACAGCTTGAAGGAAAAGAGAAGAAACCCTTGTTTCATGAAAAGTAACTCTAACTTTTCCTTCCTCTAAGTCCTGTAACCATTAGTTTGTCCACTTACCCCAATTTTTGGCTCAAATCTTGATCACGTCCTGCTATTTTGGCTGGAGCCCTCCATTTCTTCCATTGGTAATGCCAAGAATCACCATCTTCATCCTTGTTTGTAGTAGACCTTCACATGTAACTCCGGTTTGAAGCCTTCATGTCCTGTCAAGTCCTGTCACTCAAATTCCTAACTATGGTTTGCTCTCTTTAGCCTAGGAAACTGAATCTAGTACTTGAAAATGACTTCTGCAAGGATCTAAGCTACTGCTCTGATACCAATGTAAGAAAGCAATCAACCATGGAATGAAATCTAACTGAAATTGAAAATTAACTAAGCAACAACAAAGAATTAACAAGTCTATTGCACCAAGACATCATCATCATGTATTAATGGTTGGGGATTCAAGAATACATGACGGCCATGGCTGAGTGCTTCATAGGCTAAGAAGAAGCTAACTTCAAGAAGATGGAAAAGCCAAGATTATTGAATGATCAAAAGATGTCTTGCCTTTGGCCTCTAGTCCCTTTTATTCTAACCCTCTTTCCAAACTTAAGGGATGTTCACACATGTACACATAGGCTAGGGCTGAATTTACAAAGGCTGGAATTAATCCAAGGTGCAAATATTAATGTTGTATTTTTCCTTCATGACATAGGGAAGGTGGATGAAGCTTTCAACTGCCTCGCACAAATGGGGGGGCAGTTAAACCATGAGAAGTGTCACATTGGTGAAAGCAGTGTAACTTTGTTAGGGCATGTCATAAGTGAGACAGGCATTGAAGCAAATCCAAACAAAGTTAAGGCCCTATTGGCGGTGCCATCACCATCTTCAACTAACCTCTTTCATTTAGAAGATGCGATATATGGGGCAGTTCATTCATCTCCTCTCCCAATTAGTATTTCAACTGCAACAGTTGACCCACTCTGAGGAGCTCCTGTGGAGTGACAAAAGCAAAATATGCTTTCACGAGGCAAAGAAGGCTCTCAGCACCCTTCCTATAATTTTGCAACCTTGCTGGGATCAAGAGTTTTTTGTCAACCCGAGTTTTGGGGAAGATGCTCTAGAGGTAGCACTAATACAAAAGGATGCTAAAACTGGCCTGATGAGGCCAGTTTACTTTTCTCGCAAAGTAATGACATCATCAAAATGAGGGTACAAGATGGTGGAAGTGATGGTTTTGTCTCTAATGTTTGCTGTAAGAAAGTTTTGTCCTTATCTTCTCCCTAGGCCGTTCACAGTGATCATGACAGAAGAGTATTTTCCCTATGCCTTACACCACATGGATGTTTTGGCCAGAATCGTTAAGTGAGTGATACAACTCCAAGAGTTTGACTACACCTTCAAGGTGAAGGATTCTACTCATGCCTGCCTAGCTGATTTGTTGACCCATATATGCCATCAAAAGAAGGAAAAAGATAAGGAAAATGTAAAAGAGGAGACACCTCCTCTTGAGGAGCGCTCCACCACGGGTGGAGAATGCCCATGCCCTCTACCTCAATGGGGCCTACAAGCATATTAAAGACAAAGCAGTGGCAAGAATAGTGGTGTTCAGTCCTGAAGGTGACAAACTTTATGGAGAAGGTATCAGCTTGGAGGATGTCCATTCTAACAATGAGGCAGAATATCAAGCCTTGCTTTTAGGTTTGAGGTGGTGTCTCTCACATGGTGTCACTCGACTTAATGTTTTTGGGGATTCTATGCTAATTGTTAAGCAAATGAAAGGAATCTAGGCTTGTAAAAATGATAACTTAGCAGTGAAAATGAGAGAAGCTAAAACTTTCATGATGAGGAAGCTACAGAAAGCCCAAAAACACCACATTGGGGAATATGGGAATTTCCCATAAGTTTGGGACACGTGGTCAAAACTTTGGATTTGTCATAATTTGAACATTATAACTCCAAATTGAGCACTCTATAGCTCAATAGATTTCATTTTTCAAGAGCTTTCTAATGATAAGTCACATCATATGGTTTTGAGAAACTTATGGGCATGTTATCCAGGTGCCACCTTCTTAGTATTCAAAAAATGGGAATTGGGAGATTCCCAAACTCACCAATATTATGTTAAAATCTATTTTGTACCAAGGCGCACAAATGGCAACGCAGATACTCTACCAGCTGAAAATTTGAAAGAGGTAATGGTGGGCATCATTGCAGTAAAGCTTCCCTTGTTTCAGGGTAAGTTTCAACTACAATATGTTCTTTATTTTCTTGAGCATGGTGAGGCACCTACACATATAAGTAAGAGTGAGAAAAGGTGGTTGGCCACTAAGGCCACTAAATACCGCTTGATAAATTATGTGTTGTATTGCAAAGGAAAGGATGCAATGCTTAGAAGGATGCCAACAGCAAAGGAGATTATGGATGTGATTAAGGTCTGCCATGGGGGGGTTTGTGGCAGACATTTTTCTCAAGAAATAACCAGCAAGAAGATTCTCCATACCGATTTTGTGTGGCCTAGTCTACATCGAGATGTGCAACATTGGTGCTGCACTTGTGATGATTGCCAAAAGGTCGAACCAAGGAAGCTAGTGCATGAGGAACAAAATCCCATAACTACATATGGCCCATTTGAGAAATGGGGGATTGATGCAATAGGGCCACTCCCACGAACTTAGTCTGGCAAGGAATACATCATAATGGGTGTGGACTACATGACAAGGTGGGCAGAGGCTTTAGCAACCAGTAGACGTGGGAAATTTTGTGTTTGAAAACATTTGTTGTAGGTTTGGCACATCTTTGGAAATTATCTTTGACCAGGGTCCTCGTTTTAGGGCCAACCTAGTAGGGGAGCTAATGGAAAGGCTAAAAATCAAGCACAGGCATTC
This sequence comes from Lygodium microphyllum, assembly GCF_053477565.2. Lineage (NCBI taxonomy): Eukaryota > Viridiplantae > Streptophyta > Polypodiopsida > Schizaeales > Lygodiaceae > Lygodium > Lygodium microphyllum. Next base: position 160,891 of record NW_028229647.1, on the reverse strand, counting down.
TACTCCCTACCACCCACAGTGTAATGGTTTGGTTGAAAAAGTGAATGGGCTGATTTGTAAGATAATTACCGAACAATTACACATGCACCCCAAGTACTGGGATAAAAAATTGAGTGTAGCTCTTTGGGCCTATAGGACTTCATTTAGAACCTCACTTGGCTATACTCCATTTCACCTCGTCTATGGCCAAGAGGCTTTGCTTCCTATAGAGGTGGAACTGGCTAGATTACGTATTTTAGTAGCCGGTTGAGAGAAGAATCAAGATAAGGAGTTAGGGAAAATGATCTTGGATCTAGAGAGGTGGAGTTAGACAGAGAAGCAGCAGCCCAGCACTATTCCATGCAGGCTGAAGAGAGGAGGAAGACATTTAATAAGAAGCTCGCTAGCAAACACATAAGGGAAGGATCACTTGTGCTACGCTATGATAACCGCTTTGATAATAGAAAGGATGCTAAACTTATGTTCAAGTGGGAAGGGCCATTCATGGTCATAAGGAGATATCCAAACGGTAGCTATAAGCTAGGTGACATGGATGGCAGGGTTCACAAGACAAGGGTAAATGGATGGCGACGACTGAAGCCATATTTTCAAAAAAATATGAACACTTTGAAGTAGTCATTCAATGAAGAGTCACCAATGAGGGGGTGCAGTCCTCCTCTCTCTATTGGACCATCATTAGCAAGCTAGAGGCATGAATACCTCTAGCCTAAGGGGAGGGCTAATGATCCGATTTTTTTGCAAACCGGATTTTTATCACAAAATTTGGCTAAAACCCCTATCAAGAGCCTTATCATATCACTTTGGGTTTACTCTTCAAGCACTAGGTATGCTACATTGCTTCTCGATTATGATAACTCTAGCAAATGGGGGGGAACAAGTTCTTAGGAGGGATGTCAATGTAAAAGGTAAAAGGGATGGTTATCTTAGTGAAGATGGAAATGGATTACACCTAGGAGTTGAGTGAGTGCATAGATTTTTCAAAGGACTAGCCTCCAACTACATGTGGGTTCCACCTGCATCACTAAGATTTGGAATCTATCACCATCATTAGAGGACACCTCACCCTAGTACACAAGTCAATATCCACATCATGGTGTCATTTGGATCTTACACAAAAGCTTACAAGCATGGACCCCTCATGTCACATGCTTATATGTGTTTATATATATATGGGGACTAAAGTCAAAGTAGCTTTTGGAAGCCATTTTTTATAATCTTAATAACTCCCAAGGGAAAGTGAATTTCAAGAAAATTCCCACGTTGCCCGATTGGTTTCGACCTGGTCTACAAATTTGCAAAAGAAACTTTTTCAGATTCTTCACCGATTTGAAGTTACCAAGGCGCAGATTGCTGGCTACATGCAATTTTCTTCTCTCTTTCACTACATCAACTTTCCATTCTATCCTTCTTGTAAATATATTATAATAATGTGCTTTGGGCACCCACCTCTTGTAATCTAGCTCCCTTTTCTCTATTTTGTCTATCACCACCCTTGGCTTCTTGCATGATGACCAAGGTAGGGACTTGTTCCATCCACTATTCTCCATATTTTCAAAGATGCCATACATCATCTAGGATTATGTTAATCAAAAATATTAGCTTAATCTAATCCCTCATGCAGGCTGTATAAAGAGCCCATGGAGAATGGGAATGAAAGGGAGAATGAGAATGATAAGCACATGGGAGCACTCTAGAATACTGTCATGCTAGTCCATCTCTTTGAGGTAAGCTATTAGTGTGTTCTTTTATTATGTAGCATAATGGCAAGCTTTCTCTACCTCTTCTCCTAATGGCAAGCTTCCTCTACGCCTTCTCCTTTTATCTCCCTCTCTTCTCATATTCTCATTCCATGAATATATAATTGCAAGCTTTCTCTACCTCTTCTCTTCTTGTCTCCCTCTCCTCTCATCTCTCTCTCTCTCATGCTCTAATATGGTGTCTAGTACATATATTCTCTCTTATGAAGTTGTATCTTCGTTCTTTTGATTCTCTTTGAGAAAAGGAATGTCCTAGCCCATCCTCCCTTTGGTTAGGTGGTGCCCCTCTTTAGTTCTCTTAGTGAGGATTGGAGGTTGAATGGGTAAGAGGCAACCCATTCATCATTTCAGCCCTCAACATCAATGAGACATCATGAGCATATAGGCTCTGTAGCCTCCAAGTATAGCATCCATAGACATTAACTGTATCCTAAATACAACTCTAGCAAGCCAAAAAATATCCCAAGTAAGTTTTGGAAAGTCAGATGCAAGCCAAGAGAAGGCACTAGTGGCAGTCGACTCCAAACAATATAACGACCATGTAGTAGTGGCATAGGACAAGCATGTCAAGACCGGTCAGACATAGGTAACATACATGCCATATGTACATCCAAGTTGAGAGCTCAAGTGCAAATAAAGATCTGGAACCAAAGACAAGCTCGATGTCCTACCCCAAAGTTCAATACTTCGTTGCATATTCCAAAGGCATAGCTCGAATCCAATAGACATAACCAAACATGAGGTAATAAGCTTCAGCCCACTGTTGTATAGCAGTGATTTAATGTTCAAATTTGAGTATTTTCAGCAAGAAAATTAGTCCAAAATGATGGCATAACATGTGCCTTTTTCATCCCCCAAACAATCGGTCATCAATAGGTATCAAACCACTTAACTAGGAAGCACCAAATGGAGCCCCAAGAGAGACACCAAGGAAATAGGGTTTCTACTGCAAGAAAATCTATCTTGTCATCATCAACAAGCTTTTTATTAGATTTTATATTATCACAATGAAGAAAAGAACACCAAGCACAATAAATCTTCATGCAGCATCATGTAGATCTCCCACGGATTTTATAAAATCAACCATATTCTTCATAATCTTCATTATCTCCGTCAAAAGAACAAAGAACACAAAGGAATACACCATCTTTGAATGGAAATCAATCACATGTTTTTCATCTGCAATGTCTTCATAGTTTTCTCTCTCAATCTCTCACATACAATTACACTGTTTTGCTAAAATTGACTATCTCTAACTCTCTCTCTCTCTCTCTCTCTCTCCATCAATAATACATCATATCCTCACTACAATAATCAATAATCACTCTCAATAATCCTTCTTAGGTCGTGGATACACCTTCCAAGAGTCATGTCTAATATAAAAGGGCACCAGAGACTTCATAGTGTCCTGTGAGATCTGTCTTCTGTCACTGCCTTCTGTAACCTTTTGTGAATCTTCAGCAGTTACTTCTTCACTTCAATTAGCTTGGATAGAGCTTCCATTCATCCTTTCCTAGGACAAAAACACTTTCCAAAATATCCACACATCCATCATAACACTCAATAAAAACAATAGAACAGGACCATAGAGCAACAGAAGTACAGAACAACAGAACTATGGAAGCTTACAAAACTTCACAGAAGATCAACAAAACCCATAAACATCATAAAAATGCCAAGGTTGTGGGAGAGAAGGAAGGAGTCTCACTTGTAGATTTCTCACTTACACAATGGAGGAATACACACAAAGGTGGAGGCTGAAAACAGTTTTCCTCTTCTTAGTTGTGTAAGCCAAAAAGAACTCTAGTACAGAGAAATAGAAGAACCCTATATATGGGTCTCAAACCAAACTCAACTAACTAAGGTGGCATACTAACTGAGCCACGAACTAGAATAGATAAGGATAGCCATCATCTAGCTAATATTCATGGGCGGTGTACTAACTGCATCTGCAACTAACAAGTCGGTGACATAAATGCACAACGGTCACCCTGGCATATCACGAGTGGAGCTCGATATCTCAACACTCCCCCTCGAGCTCAATCCCAATTCCTGCACACCAAGCAGGTCTCTGAACTTGCGCAGCTTCTCTATGCCCAATGCCTTTGTGAATATGTCAGCTACGTGATCCTCTGTGCTGACATAAACTAGATTAATAAGACCTAGTAAAACCCTCTCCCACACATAGTAATAATGCACCTCAATGTGCTTTGTTCTAGCATGATAGACTGGGTTATTTGCCAAGGGTATACTACTCATGTTGTCACAATAAATGACAATTGGCCCATCTGTAGGCTGATGCATATCATAAAGTAGCTTATGCAACCAAGCTACCTCACATGCAACCATTGCTGCACCCCTGTACTCAGCCTCAGTGCTCAACAAGGCAACTGTAGACTATTTCTTGCTACTCCAAGTGACTGCAGCACTCCCAAAAGAGAACACATATCCACTGGTAGATTGTCTATCAGAAATACTACTAGCCCAATCAGCATCAGTGTATCCATGCAACTGTATATGAACCCTAGTCTCATAAAATAGTCCATATTGCAATGTGGACTTCACATACCTGAGTATGCATCTAGCCACATCCAAATGTGGTTTCCTTGGAGCCTACATAAACTGACTTACCAATCCGACAGCATAGCTCAAATCTGGCCTGGTAATAGTCATATAAATTAAACTTCCTACTATGTGTATGTACATAGTAGGGTCTTCGAGAAGCTCACCTACATCTGTGCTCAACTTCACATTCTGCTCCAAAGGAACTGAAATAGGCTTACAGCCTGTCATCCCATATTTGGACAGCATGTCCAATCCATACTACCTCTGCAAGAGCCGTATCCCAGTTGGTGATCTAATCACCTCAATGCCCAAGAAATAACACAGCTCTCCCAAATCCTTCATCTCAAACTTCTGCTTCAATAGCATTTTCACATGAAGGATATCTTCATCACTATCACCTGTCATAATCAAATCATCAACATAAATGACAAGTAGCATAATACCTTTCTCTATTTTTCTCACATAAAGTGAGAAATCTGCCTTGGAAATCTAAAAGCCAATAGTGACAAGATACTGTCCTATCTTGTCAGACCATGCTCTAGGTGCTTGCTTCAAACCATACAAGGCTTTCTTCAACCTACAAATAAACTCAGGATGAATAGCATGCACATAACCTGGTGGCTGCTCCATATAGACCTCTTCTTGCAAATCACCATGCAAGAAGGCATTCTTTACATCCATCTGATGTAAAGACCATCCCTTTGATGTAGCCATAGCAATTACTACTCTTACGGTTGCCATCCTTGCAACCGGACTGAATGTTTCTTCATAATCAATGCCATATGTTTGTGCATACCCCTTGACTTCTAATCTTGCCTTGTATATGTTCACAGAACCATCTACATTGTGCTTCACCTTATAAACCCACTTACAACCAATTGCATTCTTATCTTTAGGCAAAGGTACCAATTCCCATGTAGCATTTGCTTCCAAGGCATCCATTTCTTCATCCATGGCTTTCTCCCATTTTTCTTTTCCCATGATTTGCTCAAAAGAAGTGGGTTCTTGTTCTTGTATCACTTTGACCATATAGGCATAGTGAATGGATGTAAATCCATCATATTTCAGCCTATCCATAGGATACCTAGCTCTAGTAGACCTACGCAAAGTAGGTTCACTCCCAGGTTCTCTCAAAACATCCCTGGTCTTCCTTACTCCATGTGTAACAATAGAAGAAATACCCAACTCATCATCAATGCTCTGTTCTGAGCCACTGGATTCACCATCCACATAAGAGTGACCTGCATTCACATCAAACATGGGCTGATCTACCTTCTCTTTTCCTTTTTGTGAAACCTCCATACCACTATCTGCATTGCTTTGAGAAGATTCTCCTAATCTCAATCTGCATGTCCATGGTGAAGAGTGTGAACCACTGCTAAAGGACACTCCAAGTCCACTAATATCTTGTGACTGCTGCTGTGAATTCTATGCAACATTACCATTTTGTGCATTTACATTATCAATCACATTTACTGGTTTATACCAGCTACTCATCTCATCAAAAACAACATCTCTTCTCATTGTAAACTTACGAGTAGAAGGGTTATAGCATCTATACCCTTTCTGCTCTGCAGAGAGTAACCAATAAAGATGCACTTCTCAGCTTTTGGATCCAACTTGGATCTCAACTCATCTAGCACATGAACATAGGCAATGCAACAAAAAATTTTCAAATTATAAATATCTGGTTTCCTACCAGTATACCTATCCTCTGGAGTCATGCCATGTATTGCTACTGTGGGAGTCATGTTCATTATGTAGACTGCTGTAGCAACTACCTCAGCCCAGTAAAAATCTGGCAAGTCTTTTTCGTTGAGCATGGCACGAGATACCTCTCCAATATGCCTTCTTTCTGCAATTCCATTTTGCTGTGGGGTATGACTACATGAATATTGTTGCTTTATGCCATGCTCCTGCAAGAACCTTGCAAACTCATTTGAGAGGTACTCTCTCCCTCCATCTGACCTTAGGCATTTTATTTGCAGGCCTGTTTCTTTTTCAACCATAGCTTTAAGAGTTTTGAAATACCCAAAAACTTCACTTTTCTTTATCATAAAATACACCCAAACTTTTCTCCTATAGTCATTAATAAAAGTGACAAAATAATGACAACCTCTAATAGATGCAGCTTTAGTAGTCCACACATCAGAGTGGATTAATTCCAATGGCTTCTTACTCTCTTGAACATGTCTAGGAAATGGTTTCCTTGTATATTTTTCAAATTAACAGGCTTCACATACCTTATGCATTTCTACAACCTTGAACTTAGGCAATCCTGCAACAATATTTTGGGCTTGCATTGATTTAAGTCGCTATACATTAACATGACCAATGCGTTTATGCCAGATATCAATATCTGCAACTACACCGGTCCCGTGTGCAAACATTGCTGCACTCAATTCAGGCATGTCTATAGCGACCTTTATTTTTCATATCCTCAACAAAGCATCCATGAGGATTAAATTTGACTTGCAAGCCCTGCTCAACCATTTGACCAACAGAAACCAGGTTCTTGGTGATATTTGAGACATGAAATACATTCGACAGGTATTTATTTTTCCCATCCTGCATAGACAAAGGAATTTTTTCAATCTACACAATAGGATGTGCATTATCCTCACCAATCTCCACAAATCTTGGTTTTTTCATTTTCCTTGCATCCTGCATCCATTCTGCATGACCTGTCATGTGGTTTGATGCACATGAGTCAACATACCACACATCGTTGCTTTCTTCTGCACTTGTCACAGAATTGGTCATGTGCTGCATCATAAACAAATGCTCATTTCTTTCATCACCCTATCTACTAGAAGATGCATAATTGACTGGCCAAAGACCAAGCCACTTTTACCCAGGTTAACAAGCCAACTCCTAAGAGTTGTTGCACTAAACAAGTGATTATTTCACTAATTGTTTTAATTTGACTCAACTTAGCCTTCCCTAAAATCTACAACATTATTTGTAGTAGTCCAACTGCAAAGATTCTAAACTTCAATAAATTATACTGGGCACTAAATTGCTAAACCTAAGATAACTATGGCTTCTCCTCATCTCTCAGAAGCAGCTCCTCATAATGTACTCCTGCCATGCTAGTGGCGGTTTATCCAGGAAATGTTTTAAATGTTTTACTTTGGAAAGGTTGTTTCAAGAATATAGATCTCTTAGATCTATTTATATATCTCCATTTAAAATTCCTTTTTATGTTTCTCCTCCTGATTAAAATTAATTCTTTTTATTTGTTTAATTTTAAACAAACATTCAAATCAAATTTTCTGAAGTACCATAAACACCTAAATTTTAATCTCCCTTGGTAGACATTCCCCACTCCGTATATTAATTTCGTCGTTGCTTATTTAATTCATTTTGCAAATATAACGTCCTTTCCTTCTTTTCAATTATTAAACATCAACCAGAATAAAACAAGTTCTTTCATGCTCTTATGGTTCACATTCATAATTTATTTTAAATTCCCATAACACCCTTTAATTTATCAATGAGTCCTAGTAGCCCTCCACTCCATATATTTAAGAAGTTGATTTTAAAATGAATAACATGTAAAAATTTAACATAGATGCTGAGGCTTTTTCTCATACCATCCAATCATTAAATTATTTGATTTTATTTTGGTTTTAATTTAAACTAAATTTTATAACTGCAACCTAACATTATAAATCATTATAAAGTGTTGTCAAACTTTTTATTTGTAATTTCCCATGTTTCCTAAATGTTCACACCGTGTATAATCCCTCCTTTCAAAACCCAAACACTATATCTTTATACAAGCATTTCTTAAGTAAAATATTATTAAATCATTATTTCCTTTCTTTAACCCTTACAACCAAAATGCACTAACCAATCAAAGATTTTGTTTCCAATACTTCACTAAGAATCCATAGTTTATATCAATAAATAACACATTTTACATAAAGGAAAACTATGCCTTTTCCCTAAAATAACTCTTTTCTAATTTTTAAATATAACAAAACATCTTTAAAAATCTTGATAGAAATTCAGTAAATTCCCTGACTCATAAGATTTATAGGAAAAATATCAGAACTTATAAATTTTGAATCAGTAATTTTATAAAATTTTATTTAAGATAATTTTGAGTCATTTTTTAGTGTTTTCGACTATTTTTAATTTTTAATAAATAAAAACCAGTTCAGATAAATGCAAACAACCATGGAGCATAAAAAAACAGGTTAAAAGACATATTTTAAAAATATTAAACTAAAGAAATTATCATGCCATATCATTTATTTTAAATAAACCAGTTAGACACTTACTTGTAAAACCGCGGGTCGTCGTCACGTCCTTGGAGACCGTGTCCTCTTGCAGTTCGGCCACTATCCAGCCATTGTGCATCGCAAGCTCAACATTTCCCGTCTCTTGAGAGATCTTATCACTTCAGATTGGATAAGTATATTGAAGCTCCAGTTTAGCGTCAAGAAAAGGACATGGTGATGATTTGGAAACATGTAAATCATAATTATGTCTTTGGAAGCGCGTGTCCAATAGTCCAGCCAGGAAATTTAGTCCATTGAGTCATCTCAAATAGCAAACTCCTTGGGTTTTCTTCTTCTCTTCTTGATCTCTCACTTTTCCAAATTGATCCACAAACTCTTGCTCTATGTGACCCGAACCTTAAGTAATATTTAAATAAAGGCTTGAATATTTAAAAGCTTAAAAGATTAAATTCTTCTATGTCTCTTCCAACGACTGATGAACGATCCGATTGAGGACATGTGGGATCCTGAATAAGTGATATTTTGCAGGCAAAAGATTAGTCCAATTATGCTTCCAATCTCTCTACGACTACTCCTCATCACGAATGACTTCCGTTTGTAAATTGGCCTTCATCGAATTCAAGCGCATTCTGTTGGAATGAGCCGCCGTATCTTCAATCTAGAATTCCACAAATGATGATGCTTTGTTGGAGGAAAGAGAGGGATAGTGATAATGAAAGAGCGAGGTTATGATCAGGAAGAAGATGAAGCTGCTAATTATGACCACATTGACAATGGTGCACAGAATCCAGGGGGTTGTTCCGGTCCAACGCGCGTGCTACAGCCTGGTCGCAGGAGATGCCTGAAGATTGGATGTTGGTCGCTGCCTGTATAAAGCATCTGTAATAGAGACTTGTTGAGTATTGGAAGCCAGAAAAGGGCATATCTCATTCAACTCCATCATTTCACCAAGTTCAACTGGCTGCATCATATTGCTGTACACTTCTTGCGGTTGGGTAAGGGCATAAGAGGTCGAAGGAAGAAAGCCTTGCAAGAGGAGGAAGGCAGCAGATGCCGCTGCTGCAGCCGGCCCGAGTGCAGCCACGCGGTTATTCTGCTTGGAAGAGCAGCCAGGAGGATGACCGTGACGAATGTCAAGTCTGGTTGGCCGGCTCGATGGAGAGAAGGGTATGAAATCAGACCGCTTGCCAGGTTTCGTCCCCACCAGCCATTGCCCTTGAACTGCCGCCCTGCCTCTCCCGCTCTCTGCCTCTCTCTTGGCACCGATCACCAGCACGCGGCCTCATCATCACCATCGTCCTGTCAGTCTAGTTCCTCTAGCCTCCCACCACAGGCACGGACGGGGACGTGTGTGTGGGAATCGACGGGCATGGCTCTCTCTTTCCCTCCCCTGATAGCCTTCTTCCCCTCCTCTTCATCAATCAGCGCGCATCCTTCAAGAATCCCATGCCCCCTCCTTTTACCACGACATGAATTGTAACGGTTTCCCTCTTCCATCGTATTCATTTTTTTTTTTTCTTTTCTTTTCTTCCTTCCTCTCAATCCTAATATCCTCTAACCTTAGAGTAGTCCCCACTATCAAGCATGTAAAGATTTAAGACACTTCTTCTTTCATGCTCTCACCCCAAATTATGCACTTCTCTCTTCAAAACGTGTATATTTTGCACAGATCCTTGAAGAATAGAGTGTTCTCTCTTCAGCTCAGTCAATTTTATTTTTAATAGACGCAACTCATTGAGCCGACACCTATATTGAACTTGCCCTTTGCTAAGTGTCGACTGCTGAATCTTAATTTTTTCATACAGAAGTGATAGTTCTTCATTTCTTCTTATGAGTTGCTCTGTTTTTAAAATTAAGCGTTTCTGCAGAGTTTGAATCTTCAAAATCATCTCATAAGCTGTTGGATCAGTTCCTTCAAGCTGACGCCAACAATGAACATTCAAAGGGTTTTCTAGTTCCTCAGACAAGGCTTTCACCTTCGTTCGTTCTTGAAGTAGCTCTCGCCCCAATGGGCCTTGTACCTCTAAGTGATAGTTACCAAATCCATCTATGTAAGTGACTAGTTTGTTGCTTGAATTCTTCATCCCCCCTACCACCCTGTACATCATGATGTTTAATTTCTTTTGGATATACTTGTGACAAGGTGTAATCCATGGTGGTAATGTATATTTTTTAAAATAATAATAAGGATCGTTGAAATATGAAGAGACTACCACATGTGTTGTATAAGAGTGTTAGTTGATGAGGACCACAATACTTAGTAATCAATCGTAGACAGATCATGATCATCAAATCGTTTCCAAGTAGAAATCTGCCCTACTCCTAACCACTGCATATCTTGGATTGATATTGCAAAATTTCATTTGGCACCCTTTTGGATGTCACAAGGATAAATTCACATATGACATAGTGTATCCTTATAACCTTTAACACCAAGAGTGTATTTTTCATAAAGAATTTCATCATTAGGAGGTAGGAGGTAGCATAACTAATGAAATCCTCCATCCCTGAGATTAATACTAAGATATCCTATCAACTTGTCAAGACCTTGTCAAGTCTAAAATTCCCCCGAAAACCCCTAATTTATAACAAGGTCTTATCTCCTCTAAGTGATAATAATCCCTACGGTAAAATTTTAAATAGTCATAGCTGAGATTCACTAAGTAGACCTATCAAATTTTGTCTAAAACTCCACCTTCCTCTCGTATAAGAACTTCCTTGTACCACATCTCCTAGCTAGACTGCAAGGACACGGTCTCCAAATACAGCAACAACGAACACCGCATCTGCATTGAATTCATGTAAAAATTTAGTAATAAGGTGTCAATTGTATACAGTTTTGCCAAAAAATTGGTGCAATAAATGGCATGTTTTAGGTGTTGTCATTCTCCCCCACTTAAATGCGAAGCGTCCTCGCAAGCACAGCTACATCACGAACATCCAGCATCACCAACATTGCTACCACGAACATTGCTACGCAACTTTGAAAGAAAAATATACTCTCCTCCACTTAATTGCGAAGCGTCCTCGCAAGCACAGCTACATCACCTGTATAACCACACATGGACAACTAGTAGACACTGGAAATGTAGAAAAAATACTTATTTGTGTCATATTAAAGTGCAAACAATATAAATGTTTCAATGAAAAGATGTAAAAACTTGTGCAAACTAACATTCTCCCTTACTCACTCTCTACACTGAAATGCATAACAGAGCTTCATCCATTGCATAGAATATACAAACTAGGAAGCTGTCTAGAGCCGCTAAACAACAATAATCCCTCTAGGCAATAAATTGCCACACTACTATCCTACTAAAAATATTGCTTCTGAAATAGCATCACTGATAAGGTCGTTGCTTAACAAAGAACCCAAACAAGGCAAACTAATACTACAACACTAAATAGGACTCCTAGGGTTTAGCTGCTAACCCTCCATGTTCTACTAGAACAACCAGCCAATGGTTCATAACTTCTAAGTTTCCAAGGCTCTTCTTTAAAGTTTATGTTTTAATGGTTTTTTTTTTTAAATGTCAAAAGAGTATATACATTGATTCTCTTTCCCAAAAGGTCCCACCCCAAAGAGATACAAGGCATCGGACACAGGGCACCCGTCAAGGAAATCCCTACAGCCTACCAGGACCTCAGAGGCGATGGTTATCTTCTTTTGGTTGTTGTTTTTTTCTTTCAAACCCTGCAGTCTCAGGGTGTTTTTTTTTTTCCTTTCTTGTTTGTTTTTCTTCTTTCTTTCTTTCTTTCAAAGAATAAATATATAGACTCTTCCAAACTTTTAATATTTGGATTTTAAGGATTGTTTTGTTGTTATTTTTTTTAAAGGATCAACTAAGAAGCTAAGAAGACATCACTTAATTGAACGGTCAAACATTTCAGCTCAACAACTTTGCTCGAGGAATCTAATCTAACGCATAATACTAGTCACTCTGCCTAGGCAAATGATAAGCAATGAATACTCACCAGCTCAGCATCTTTCTTTCACGCTACTCCTAGTCAAAATTTCGTGGAGAGAGCCTTGTTATTCAGCTATCCCACTTATCGCTAGAAAAGCGACCAAAAGATAGGGGAAAACTCTATAGGATTCCTAATCGGACACCCATACAATGAAATTCACTATGTTATGCACACATGTCACCCCCTTTTTTTTTTTCACTCCCTAATGCTAAGTCCCATCCCATGTGAGTGGACTTCATATAGAGAATTGTGTATATATATCATTCATATTTGTTTAAAATATTTATTTATAATTCCTTTGTAATTTACTTAAGTGTTTTTTCTTCTTTTTTCTTCGACATCTCTAATTTCATTCCATCAATTTTTTATTCATGTATTTTTCAAAAGGAATATGAAATAAAAAGTTTAGGTATGAAACAACCTTATATGTTCGTGGATATTGCAACTCCAAGAATAAATCAGAAACATACAACAGTGTGTAACGCAAAATCATAGTCAAATCTGCACATGAAACATACACTAGCCAGTACAATGTTAAAGGGTTAGATAAATAATAAAACTTCTCCCTGTACCAAAGAATTGTCAAATACTCATGTCACAATCTCGATCAACTAGACTGTCGTAACGCTCCCACAGTATATTTCTCCACTTGATAACCATTCTTACATATAGAACTGTCCTTCTTACTAGCTTAAATATCCCAAACTCCAGCACTGAAAGGAATATCCTGACCGTGCGTGCAACTAACTACCTAACTACGTGGAAAATAAAACTAAAGTGCATGAAAACCTACATGATATCAATAACTCAAAGCATTGTATGTTTTTTTTTTTTAAAACGATATATATTTTTGTTTGTTTGGTTTTTTCAAAATGTAGAATAAAAGAAAAAACATAAAAGACTAAGAAAACAAAGTATCTAGACTAAAATCTTCAAAGTCTCTGAGATCTTCTAGTGAAAACAATAATCCTAATCCGAAATCATCACCTCCATCTAAGTCAAACCTATTAACTAAACTATCATCTATAGGATGCTCAAGAATAGCCTCTAGCGTAGACATATCAGAAGTCACAGATCCGCTATCAGGTGCATCGCTAAGAACCTCCATCACATCATGGAGCGAAGCCGAAGCTGCATCATCATAGTAGGGCATAGGGGCCACTGGTAAAGCATCTAAGGAATGCCCCTCGGTCGCATCCATGTACCAACAAATATAATCCCAACATGGGCAGGGAACACTAGTCTGTAAATCATGGTAAGATGGAGTAAGGCGGTAGACAGTGGAACGATATCTCGCAAATTCTGCTTGCTCTCTACCTACCCTAGACTGACCAACGCCGCGCTCAGGAGAAAAAACACTATTATAATCATGACGCTGGTAGGTATAACCAATCATTTCCTGCATGGCAGTGGTACCATAGCGTCGAAAGTATGTGCGACACTGCCAACACAAGAGCTGAGCACGCACAAATAAATGCCGCTGACAAGACCTACAACCAAAAGGTGGATGATACTGTAAACAAAAAATAATCACAAAGGAAGAACCACAACAGGCCTCCCCTCTCGGTGCATATAAAAACCTGTCATGCGTCTGAAAACGCGGAATATCGTAAGGTCCAACATGAACAGGATCAGTACTATCGGCATCAATACGAGGGTAAAGCGCATCCATCCACAAAAAGGCCATACCTGCAGCCCATTTAAAAACCCCCCAAGAAAGAAAAGACATCCAAGAGTGGATTAGACAAAATATTATTTTAACTACTAACCTAACTATACCTAGCTAACCTAAGTCACAAAATGTTTAAGGCGCAGGCCATTAACCCTAAATATCTCATTTTCAGCATTAATATCCTGCACATCAAGAGAACCATTATCATAAACATTAATCACCTTAAAAGGTCCCAACCAACGAATTTTAAGCTTCCCAGGAAATTTATAATAACGGCTGTCATAAAGTAAAACTAAATCGCCTTCTTTAAACTCCCGTACTTTAATATTCTGGTCGTGCCATGCTTTACGACGTTTTTGCATTGCTTCTAGACTTTGTAGAGCTAATAATCTTTCCTCATCCAACTTTACCAATTGTAAAATCCGTTGTTTCAAAGATTCAACCTCACCTAGTCGTAATGATAGAGCTACTCGTAAAGTAGGCAACTCTTGCTCAATAGGGAATATAGCATTAGTGCCATAAACTAAATTGAAAGGTGTATTTTGCACTGTCACCTTATAAGTAGTTCTATAGGCCCATAACGCTTCATATAAACGTTCATCCCAATCTCGCCTGTGGGAAGCAACCGTTTTAGTTAAAATCCCACATATAATGCGATTGGTTACTTCAACCTGACCGTTAGCTCTGGGATAATAAGGTGTTGATTTGCGATGTTTAATTTTATAGATTTCCATTAACTCACTGATAAGACCATTCAAGAAATGGGAACCTCGGTCACTTACTAATTCCAGTGGGCAACCAAAACGCGTAATAATATTCTCATACATAAACTTAGCCACATCAATGGCTTTATCCGTTTTAAGCGCTTTCGCTTCCACCCACTTTGTAATATAGTCAGTACAGACTAAGATATAACGATTCGATCGATATCTAGTAGGCGGATCGATTGGGCCTACAAAATCAATTCCCCATTTCTCAAAAGGTGCTAATGCTAATATAGGTGTCAAAGGCGTAGCAAAACTCTTAGAAGGACGACCAGTCCTTTGACATACATCGCATTTGCGACAATAATAATAAGTATCTTTAAATAGAGTAGGCCACCAATAACCAGCTAATAGAACTTTTCTTGCAGTCAATTCACCGGCAAAATGGCCACCACACGGCTCATCATGCAATGCCTTAAGAACCACTGGTACTTCATCTTCCCTTACACAACGTCGATAGATACCTTCGCGTGGAAAAAATTTATAAAGGTAACCCCCTAATAATCCATAGGAGCGTGATTGCATTAATATCTGACGTTTCCTGCGCTTGTCCGCACCAGGTGGATATCGAGCAGTACTAAGAAAATTCGCAATATCAGCATACCATGGAACTTGTGTCTCCACAGTAAAAAGTGATGCATCCGGCAAATCATCTTCCACACCTTCCTCCTTGTCTGATGTTAATAATCGTGATAGATGATCTGCTAGAACATGAGCTCTACCAGGACGAGTAACTATTTGAAAATCAAACTCTTGGAATAACAACATCCAACGAATCACACGTCCTGAAAGTTCTGCTTTATTAAGCAAATACTTTAACGCCTCATGATCAACATATATAGTAAACTTATTCCCTAATAAATAATGACGAAATTTCTCCACCGCAAATACCATTGATAGGCATTCTTTCTCAGTGGTGGTATAATTCCTTTCTGCATCACTTAAATTTCGACTCGCATAATAAATTGGATGATCCACCTTATTATCATCTGCTTGGCACAAAACAGCTCCTACAGCATACATAGATGCATCGGCATGAATATGGAATTCTTTTGTCCAATCTGGGGGTGCGAGTACTGGTCCTTCAATTAACTTATGTTTAAGAAATTCAAATGCTTTCTGGCAAACACCATCCCAAATAAAAGGAGTATCCTTTCGTAGTAGATTTGTCAAAGGTGATGCCACCTTTGCAAAATCGGAAATAAATCTCCGATAATAATTTAGATGTCCTAAAAATCCACGCAATTGCTTAAGATTTGTTGGAGGTGGAAGTGCAGAAATCTTAATAATTTTAGCTGGATCCATTGCAATACCTTCTTTAGAAACGATATGCCCCAATAAGGTTCCTTTTGGTACTCCAAAAACACATTTATCAGGATTCAAGGATATACCTACTTCATCACTACGTTCAAATACTTGCGTTAGTAACTCAGGCATTTCTTTTGCCGTACCATAGACACAAAAGTCATCTAAGAAAACTTCCATCCATTGACGTAGAAAATCTTGATAAGCTGCAATCATAACTCTCTGAAATGTTGCGGGTGCATTGCACAAACCAAAAGGCATTACTCTATAAGCAAATGTACCCCATTCAGTAGTAAATGTAGTTTTGGATTGATCTTCAGGATGAATTAGTACTTGGTTATAACCGCTAAATCCATCCATGAAAGAATACAGCTCATGACCAGCAACCTTATCAAGTACCTGATCAGTAAATGGCAAAGGAAAATGATCTTTACGTGTTTTGCTATTCAGCTTTCTATAATCGACACAAATGCGAATCTTCTTACTATTCTTCTTGGGTACTACCACAATAGGAGATACCCATTCACTGTATGCAACAGGATAAATAAATCCAGCATCTAAAAGCTTAGTAATTTCAGCTTTCACTAACTCTGCATACACAGGGTTTGTTCGTCGTTGACGTTGACATACAGGTTTTGTGCCTGGTTCTAGATCAATGAAATGCTGACATAATTCAGCTTTGATACCCTTAAGGTCCCTATATGACCAAGCAAAAGCGTCAACATGCACTCGTAAGACTTCTTCGAATCTTTCACGATGTGGCGACTCCAATTGGTCTCCTAAATTTAAATATTTTCCTTCTGCCATTTTAAGCTTAACTACTTCAACTTCAGGCTCTTCAATAAATAGAGAGTCTATTCTTCGTGGCTTAATTGTGGGCACATCTTCGGATATCTGCATCAATACATTTCCAAGCAGGTTATTCTTAGTACTTGATTCCAGTGCTTCTTCTCCCACATTCACAGAATTCACTAAAGGTAAAGCCCTATAAGGAATAATAGCCAGATTATCTTGCGTAGCACCATCAACTTCTACTCCATAGACATTTACTAACTCGGGAAAGGATTTTTCAGTATATCTCTTCCCATATTTAACTAAATCGCCATTATTGACATTTACATTTTTACGAGATTTCATGGTAAATGAGGTTCTTACAGAGTCAATTACGCTAGGTATCTGCTCTGAAGTACATGGATATTGAGCATGTAACCTACGGCGATATCGACGTAAAATGTCGTTATTCTTTTCTAAACATTCCTGATCATCTAAACTCCAAAACCATTGATTATCTTTAAGCTTGAGAATTAATGAATGTAGATTCTCATCCTCCTCGCCCTGAATTCGACAGCCCAAATAATGTATAACTTGTTTCAGTTCCACAAAATTTCTAGGTACTGCAGGTTCAAACCATCTAAGTTGTGGCTCTTGCCCATCCCCATAAATAGTAAAATACATTACTCTTTCTTTTGGATGAGGCAACACCACCGCTTGCATATTGTGCAATTTAACCTTAGTAGGTTCAGATTGGACTCGTTGATAACCAATTATGGGTCCCCTTGAACGGCGATAAATCTTCTGTGCAATTTCAGTCGAACGCCTAAAAGAATGACACAACCAGGGAACATTTGTAGGGTTTTTCTCTTGAGTCTCTGGTTCAAAAATATTCTTAGATTTATTTTTTTCCAAAAACCTATCAGTGTCTTCATGTTCTTCCCAATAATTTGTATCCATAGATAACGCTTGGTCCATCTGTAACTCACCCCTACTGAATTTAGATTTCTCTTCTTCTAAATAAAATTCTAAAAGCGAGATTTCATCTAGATATCGCCTTTCTCTAAACTGAAACTCTGCCTTTTCCTTTTGCAACTCAGTAATCTTCTTCATTGCTTCATTTACAGCAGTCAACGCTGCCTCACGCTCTACTTCCAATGCCTCTTCCAATTCTCTAATAATCCTAGCGTAATTATCATGATGTTCACGAGAAGTCTGTGAAAACCTGTTAAAAGCCGAAGCTGAATCATCCTCATCCTCACGAGATAGTGGTCTTTGTAAGGGTTTGCACCTATGCCTACTTCTCCTCTCTCTTTCCTTTGCTTCTAGCTGGTAGTAATAAATCCTTTTAGCTCTATCTGGCAATTGTCCAAATCCAAAGGGTAAAGCATTTTCCCCATAAGGAAGAGCTTCTACAATCCTACTCTCAAGCATACTATTATGATTATCAGTAACACCATCTTCTCCCATACCTTCTGAAGAGGTTATTGAAATGTCAGCCACATCAGATATCATTAACTCAGGCATTTCTTCCTCCTCTAATTCATCCATAGAAATCACTTCCGACCTGTTGTAAGCAAAAAATACATCTTCTTGATCATTTCCTTCTTGATCCGTAGATAATTGAAAACATGTTTCAAGTGAATCATCAGGATACTTCGCTTCTTCTGCTGAAAGCATTAAGCAGTCGAGGGTTGTATCTTCGGATGTGGATAACCACTGAGTAATATCGCTATCCGAATCATTGTCAGATGAAAACGCTACAGCATATTCACCAATACCCATCTGTTCTACCTTGTGAGGCTGATGTACTATATTGACCTCTACTTTCTCTGCTCCTGCTGGGTGTGGTGTTTTAAATAACCAGGCATAAGGCCCTTCATGATCAGTCCCCTCCATTTCTGAATCATAAAACTCACTGTTGGATTTCTCATCCATTTCACTAACTGCTTCATCTCCTGAATCTTTCAAAAATCCTTTTGAAATAACTTGTATCTTAACCCTATCATCTCTAGGACCAATCACAATTGAACCTTTATACCAGTCCTGAATGCATCTTGCTTGGTATAACCAAGGTCTTCCCAACAGGACAGAATACGATGAAATATTTGTTTGCGAACGAACGATCAAATAGTTCACATGAAATTCTAATCCGGCTACTACAGATTTCACATTCCGCAATAACCCCAAAGGAGTTACTTTCCTTTGATCAGCCACACGTAAAACAATATGAGTAGGTTCTAGATCCTTCAACCCTAATTCTTGCATAGCTTGTTCTGTCATCAAATTAACTGCTGAGCCACCATCTAACTGCACTTCATGTAGCAAGTGGCCATTAATAGTAGTATCGATAACTGGAGCTCCTGGGTCCACAAATAAATCTACTATTTTTACATCCTTAGTTTTTTTTCCTTTGGAAGAATTTTCACGGACTTTAGAAGCGTTTATTTCAATCCTCTTCCTTCGACGCCGAACTAATTTATGGTAAAGTTGTTTCCGATAAACAGGCGCTATTTCTAACAATTGCCGAAGGTTAATAGTCAATGATATTTCTTCTAATGCAGCCCAAAGATCATAGGTCTTATTTACGGATTCTACATAATCTTTACTCCCTTCCTTAGGAGGAACCAATCTTTCAGGAAAAGGAGCTACTCCCACTTGAATCTTAGGATTTACTAAAGGCACAGGTAATAATGGATGGTCAGAGGAATGCTGCGGAGAATCCGATTCAGGTAGTTCTATATTAGGATCTATGTCCCTAGACTTATCCTTCACTGCTCCGTTTAATTGTGGACTCTCTTCCTCTAAACCTTGCTCCTTCTGTTGTTGCTTTTGTGCCCGAGTAATAACACCAATCATAGGGTCAGCCCTAAAGGTCACCTTACGAGGTATAAATTTTGATTTAACTCCAATATCTTTCCTTATTGTTTCTACTTCAACTAAATTTGCAGCAGACGTTGAAGGTTCGTTAGAGGTTTGTTTCCCTTTGTCAGACATTTTATTATCCTCTCGCTTAGGACAATTCTCTTCATAGTGTCCTTCACCACTGCACCTCCTACAAAGAGGAGTATAGTCTTGATTTTTACGCGCATTTGGACAATATGTGGCTATGTGACCTTCTTGTTGGCATCGATAACAAATTACTGGTCCCCTAGGTCTTTGTTGACCACCTTGTCCCATTGAATTACGAAAATTTCCATTATTTCTTCTAAAAGGAGAATTTCTCCCTCGATTGCTATCACTGTTGTAATTGTTTCGAGGCACTGGGGGTCTACCCTGGGTGGGCAATCCTCGTGGCCTAAAAGGTTGATTGGGTGGTCCAATCTCATAAGTCCTATTATTACGATCCATGTAATTGTAATTCGTTTGCATTGAACGAGCTTGTTGTTGCTCTTGACCTAATTTATGCCAACAATTTGTATCTAAATGACTAGTCTTATGGCAAAAAGAGCAAAACGGTGGATGATCGGGCATTAACCTTGAAGGCGTCGGACACTCTGTAGCCACATGGCCGTAACCATGACACTTACCACACCAGATATTAGATCGAGGTGGGTTTGAAGTCGAATTTCCCGACGATTGTTGAGCACTAGATCCTTGTGTCGTTATCGAATAAATTTCCTTCAAAGGTGCTTGTACTGCAGTCATAATTTCCTCCTTTAATTTTCCTAGAGATTTCGCAATAATATCTGCTACTTTTGCTTCATCCAGAGGAGATTGAGATTGCGGCATAGAAGGCATTCCTGTCTGCATCATATAGGCTGGAATTGAAGTGTACGGATTTAAAGGTACACTCGACATGTTTGAGCTTGCGGTTACCGAGGGATTTAAAGGAACGGTCACATAAGACACGTTCTTAGGTACCCCACCTGAAGTGCTTGGATATTCTGTCCGAGATTCTTTGAATAGATCTCTCCGTCGTTGTTGACTAAGCTGCACTTCTTCCCACCATCTAGCATGTGTTTTAGCATCTGCCAACGTAGCTGGTCGTTGTAAACTAACATGCTGATGAACTTCAGGATTAAGTCCATCAATAAACTTACGTTTTTGCGTAGGATCGTCAGGAGCAGGATTCATCTTACGAATGATCGTCTCCATGCGCTCAATATAATGTTCAACACTTTCAGTTGCTCCTTGGGACAGATAATCCAATTGAAGAGCCAATCTATCTTGAAAACCTTGTCGTCTAAATTTTTCTAGAAAAGCTCTTGATAAGGCATCATAGGTCCCTTTATGTTGAGCATCTAAATTCCCATACCATTTCGCTGCTTCATCTTTTAATGTTGCAGGGAAGATATGAAGCTTTTGGTCGTCATCTATTATCTCATTGGCGACGCAAGTCACCTCAAATCTTTGCGAATGGGCATCGGGATCTTCGTCCCATAGCCCCCCGAATTGCGTGAAATCAGCTAATCTAACTGGGTTGCGAGCCATTGTTTCTCTAAATAGTAGCCCTAACCCTAAATCGTTGATAGTATCAAACCACGAAGGTTCCTGAGGTTCCTTAAATAATTGACGCAATCCAAAATTTGACTCTAAATCCCAGTCAAAGAGCAGTTCAATACTCCCGACTGTAGCATTAGCTTCACTCTCCCTAGTTTCACTATTTTGCCTACCTCTTTCCCCAGTGACACTGCTAGTACTGGAGACAACTTGATCCCATTGATATGAAGCTGCTTCACTTTCTTTCAATGGTGTTCTACCAGTTGATAAGTTAGGCTGAAGAGGTTCTACCGTTGAGTTAGACACAGCGTCTACTCCCAAATTCAGCAATGCGTTGACCCTCTCTAGCCTTTCTAATAGCCAAGCCTCTTGTCGCACTGCTCGTTCTCTAACTCGCTGATCCCTAGCTTCGTTTTGCTGCTTCCGTCTCTCTTCTGAATTCATCCACGAGTACAAAACTAGCTGTTACTGTCATACTCCAAAATTACGCTCGTTCTATTTGAAGCTATAAAATTAGGTTGTCGCTTGTATGCGCACTTAGAAGGTTCAAAATAGTCGGCAGCTCTGGGTCTATCTCCCCAAAAGGTAACTTTTCTTCTTGCTCGGGGATTAAACCTAGAATTTCAGCAACCTCTCTAACGTCTTTCGTGTCGAAAGAAATTCTTAAACCTCTGGATACACGTATCCAAGGCAACACATCATCCCACACTACTCTTCTAAACGTCCGATAAGCTGTGCGGTAATACCAATCAAAGTGGTACGATACACTGATTGTATTTATCTCTACCGCGTCTATTAACCCAAAGTGTGTCGCTAGTAGAACTATGGTTTGTGCACAGTCGTTAAAACCCCAGCTCCAAGAGGATAATTGTTCAACGTCCACAGTTAATTGTGGCCCGAAATATGTGCCTCCCTCTACTAACTCTGTATCTCTCGCCCAGTCTAGCACTTTTCTTTGACACTCCTGGGGCAAATTAGGAAAATAGTCCCTTAGAAAAGAGACTGCGTATTCACTCATAAATAACACTTAGGATCTAAAATACCCCCGGAAGATTTATCACTCGTTCGAGCGCACTTGCCTCCCGGCAGACGCACCAAAAAATGACTGGCCAAAGACCAAGCCACTTTTACCCAGGTTAACAAGCCAACTCCTAAGAGTTGTTGCACTAAACAAGTGATTATTTCACTAATTGTTTTAATTTGACTCAACTTAGCCTTCCCTAAAATCTACAACATTATTTGTAGTAGTCCAACTGCAAAGATTCTAAACTTCAATAAATTATACTGGGCACTAAATTGCTAAACCTAAGATAACTATGGCTTCTCCTCATCTCTCAGAAGCAGCTCCTCATAATGTACTCCTGCCATGCTAGTGGCGGTTTATCCAGGAAATGTTTTAAATGTTTTACTTTGGAAAGGTTGTTTCAAGAATATAGATCTCTTAGATCTATTTATATATCTCCATTTAAAATTCCTTTTTATGTTTCTCCTCCTGATTAAAATTAATTCTTTTTATTTGTTTAATTTTAAACAAACATTCAAATCAAATTTTCTGAAGTACCATAAACACCTAAATTTTAATCTCCCTTGGTAGACATTCCCCACTCCGTATATTAATTTCGTCGTTGCTTATTTAATTCATTTTGCAAATATAACGTCCTTTCCTTCTTTTCAATTATTAAACATCAACCAGAATAAAACAAGTTCTTTCATGCTCTTATGGTTCACATTCATAATTTATTTTAAATTCCCATAACACCCTTTAATTTATCAATGAGTCCTAGTAGCCCTCCACTCCATATATTTAAGAAGTTGATTTTAAAATGAATAACATGTAAAAATTTAACATAGATGCTGAGGCTTTTTCTCATACCATCCAATCATTAAATTATTTGATTTTATTTTGGTTTTAATTTAAACTAAATTTTATAACTGCAACCTAACATTATAAATCATTATAAAGTGTTGTCAAACTTTTTATTTGTAATTTCCCATGTTTCCTAAATGTTCACACCGTGTATAATCCCTCCTTTCAAAACCCAAACACTATATCTTTATACAAGCATTTCTTAAGTAAAATATTATTAAATCATTATTTCCTTTCTTTAACCCTTACAACCAAAATGCACTAACCAATCAAAGATTTTGTTTCCAATACTTCACTAAGAATCCATAGTTTATATCAATAAATAACACATTTTACATAAAGGAAAACTATGCCTTTTCCCTAAAATAACTCTTTTCTAATTTTTAAATATAACAAAACATCTTTAAAAATCTTGATAGAAATTCAGTAAATTCCCTGACTCATAAGATTTATAGGAAAAATATCAGAACTTATAAATTTTGAATCAGTAATTTTATAAAATTTTATTTAAGATAATTTTGAGTCATTTTTTAGTGTTTTCGACTATTTTTAATTTTTAATAAATAAAAACCAGTTCAGATAAATGCAAACAACCATGGAGCATAAAAAAACAGGTTAAAAGACATATTTTAAAAATATTAAACTAAAGAAATTATCATGCCATATCATTTATTTTAAATAAACCAGTTAGACACTTACTTGTAAAACCGCGGGTCGTCGTCACGTCCTTGGAGACCGTGTCCTCTTGCAGTTCGGCCACTATCCAGCCATTGTGCATCGCAAGCTCAACATTTCCCGTCTCTTGAGAGATCTTATCACTTCAGATTGGATAAGTATATTGAAGCTCCAGTTTAGCGTCAAGAAAAGGACATGGTGATGATTTGGAAACATGTAAATCATAATTATGTCTTTGGAAGCGCGTGTCCAATAGTCCAGCCAGGAAATTTAGTCCATTGAGTCATCTCAAATAGCAAACTCCTTGGGTTTTCTTCTTCTCTTCTTGATCTCTCACTTTTCCAAATTGATCCACAAACTCTTGCTCTATGTGACCCGAACCTTAAGTAATATTTAAATAAAGGCTTGAATATTTAAAAGCTTAAAAGATTAAATTCTTCTATGTCTCTTCCAACGACTGATGAACGATCCGATTGAGGACATGTGGGATCCTGAATAAGTGATATTTTGCAGGCAAAAGATTAGTCCAATTATGCTTCCAATCTCTCTACGACTACTCCTCATCACGAATGACTTCCGTTTGTAAATTGGCCTTCATCGAATTCAAGCGCATTCTGTTGGAATGAGCCGCCGTATCTTCAATCTAGAATTCCACAAATGATGATGCTTTGTTGGAGGAAAGAGAGGGATAGTGATAATGAAAGAGCGAGGTTATGATCAGGAAGAAGATGAAGCTGCTAATTATGACCACATTGACAATGGTGCACAGAATCCAGGGGGTTGTTCCGGTCCAACGCGCGTGCTACAGCCTGGTCGCAGGAGATGCCTGAAGATTGGATGTTGGTCGCTGCCTGTATAAAGCATCTGTAATAGAGACTTGTTGAGTATTGGAAGCCAGAAAAGGGCATATCTCATTCAACTCCATCATTTCACCAAGTTCAACTGGCTGCATCATATTGCTGTACACTTCTTGCGGTTGGGTAAGGGCATAAGAGGTCGAAGGAAGAAAGCCTTGCAAGAGGAGGAAGGCAGCAGATGCCGCTGCTGCAGCCGGCCCGAGTGCAGCCACGCGGTTATTCTGCTTGGAAGAGCAGCCAGGAGGATGACCGTGACGAATGTCAAGTCTGGTTGGCCGGCTCGATGGAGAGAAGGGTATGAAATCAGACCGCTTGCCAGGTTTCGTCCCCACCAGCCATTGCCCTTGAACTGCCGCCCTGCCTCTCCCGCTCTCTGCCTCTCTCTTGGCACCGATCACCAGCACGCGGCCTCATCATCACCATCGTCCTGTCAGTCTAGTTCCTCTAGCCTCCCACCACAGGCACGGACGGGGACGTGTGTGTGGGAATCGACGGGCATGGCTCTCTCTTTCCCTCCCCTGATAGCCTTCTTCCCCTCCTCTTCATCAATCAGCGCGCATCCTTCAAGAATCCCATGCCCCCTCCTTTTACCACGACATGAATTGTAACGGTTTCCCTCTTCCATCGTATTCATTTTTTTTTTTCTTTTCTTTTCTTCCTTCCTCTCAATCCTAATATCCTCTAACCTTAGAGTAGTCCCCACTATCAAGCATGTAAAGATTTAAGACACTTCTTCTTTCATGCTCTCACCCCAAATTATGCACTTCTCTCTTCAAAACGTGTATATTTTGCACAGATCCTTGAAGAATAGAGTGTTCTCTCTTCAGCTCAGTCAATTTTATTTTTAATAGACGCAACTCATTGAGCCGACACCTATATTGAACTTGCCCTTTGCTAAGTGTCGACTGCTGAATCTTAATTTTTTCATACAGAAGTGATAGTTCTTCATTTCTTCTTATGAGTTGCTCTGTTTTTAAAATTAAGCGTTTCTGCAGAGTTTGAATCTTCAAAATCATCTCATAAGCTGTTGGATCAGTTCCTTCAAGCTGACGCCAACAATGAACATTCAAAGGGTTTTCTAGTTCCTCAGACAAGGCTTTCACCTTCGTTCGTTCTTGAAGTAGCTCTCGCCCCAATGGGCCTTGTACCTCTAAGTGATAGTTACCAAATCCATCTATGTAAGTGACTAGTTTGTTGCTTGAATTCTTCATCCCCCCTACCACCCTGTACATCATGATGTTTAATTTCTTTTGGATATACTTGTGACAAGGTGTAATCCATGGTGGTAATGTATATTTTTTAAAATAATAATAAGGATCGTTGAAATATGAAGAGACTACCACATGTGTTGTATAAGAGTGTTAGTTGATGAGGACCACAATACTTAGTAATCAATCGTAGACAGATCATGATCATCAAATCGTTTCCAAGTAGAAATCTGCCCTACTCCTAACCACTGCATATCTTGGATTGATATTGCAAAATTTCATTTGGCACCCTTTTGGATGTCACAAGGATAAATTCACATATGACATAGTGTATCCTTATAACCTTTAACACCAAGAGTGTATTTTTCATAAAGAATTTCATCATTAGGAGGTAGGAGGTAGCATAACTAATGAAATCCTCCATCCCTGAGATTAATACTAAGATATCCTATCAACTTGTCAAGACCTTGTCAAGTCTAAAATTCCCCCGAAAACCCCTAATTTATAACAAGGTCTTATCTCCTCTAAGTGATAATAATCCCTACGGTAAAATTTTAAATAGTCATAGCTGAGATTCACTAAGTAGACCTATCAAATTTTGTCTAAAACTCCACCTTCCTCTCGTATAAGAACTTCCTTGTACCACATCTCCTAGCTAGACTGCAAGGACACGGTCTCCAAATACAGCAACAACGAACACCGCATCTGCATTGAATTCATGTAAAAATTTAGTAATAAGGTGTCAATTGTATACAGTTTTGCCAAAAAATTGGTGCAATAAATGGCATGTTTTAGGTGTTGTCAATAATTCCCTTGTTGCAATTTTCCATTCATGATGTCATTCTACTTTTTATAGCAGTCTTTAGCCATATGACCCATTTTACCACAATAGTAACATTCAATATTGTTGTTTGCATTTTGCCCTCTTTGCCATCCACCACGACCTCTTTGGCTCCTCCTACCTCTAGAGTTACCACGTCCTCCTCCATAGGACTGGTTTTCTTGAGTTTGTTGCATATTCTAATTTCTACCACAGCCTCCAGATCGGCCTCCTCTACCTCTGCCTCTACCTCTTCCAACATTTGAGTAGAAGACAGCTTCTTTTGAAGTTCCTCCTGAAGAAGATGCACCACCATTTCTCTGCTCCTCAAAAATTAGAAGAGCAATCAACTCCTCAAAATCATGAAATCTTTCATTGACTGAAATGGATGTTTGGAACTGTGCATAATCCTTTCCTAGACCATTCAAGGTCACAAAGACTAAATCATCATCTTCCACTGACGACCCAATGGAAGCAAGTGCATCTCCAATCTTCTTCACCTTCATGTGGTAGTCATTGATGCTCATAATTTCTCTTTGCGCATTGTGCAACTCTTGCTTGAGCTGCATTTTCCTGGCTTGCATATTTGTGCTATACATTTTTGACAAAGTATCCCATGCCTCCTTTGGCGTACTTGCATCCTGAATATGCATAATCATAGAGTCTGAAATACTGAAAGACAGCCAGTACATAACTTTTCTGGCTCTCTCATGCCATCCTTTAAATGCTTGCATTTGCTGTTGATTGGGAACATCAGGAAGAATTGGTTCTTCTTCATTTCCTGCAACAAATTCCCAATATCCTTTTCCCATAAGGAAATTCGTCATTCTAAACTTCCATGCTTGGAAGTTGTTCTTGTCAAGCTTTTCAGTGACAATCTGTGAAAGAGAATCAGGCGCCATTACAGAACACTGCAAAAAATTCTGTCACTGCAAAAAACACAGCTTCAGCCTCACAAGGGCAAATCTGCAAAACTGAAGAAAGTGGTATTTGACCACACAGTCACTTCCTAGTGACGATTTTGCATCAATAGGAAACAAGGATGATTCTGTAACTCCCAATGTCTCTGCACATAGGCATACGATGCAATTTCTACAGTAACTTTTCACCGACTTGTAGAACAGTGGTCGCACAGCAAAAAATAGGGCCTTTTCCTGAGTGCGTGCGGAAAACTTCCACCTCCAAAAAAGGCCCCGAAATGGCCTCGAATCAAAAAAACAGGGCAACCAAGGGCTAAAGCCCCCTCCCACAGCATATACTGCCCTGTTGCTACACCGCGAAGGGCATCTCAATCTGAGACAATGCACTCTTGCACTTTCCGGCTGTGCTACCTGCAGAGACTTGCTCCCAAAACTCGAAAAATGAAAGCAACACTGGTCCTCTTACCAGAACATCGCGAACTTGTTTTGCTTTCTTGAGCTCCTTACCACGAACCAGGCTCTGATACCATGTCAAGATTGTGGGAGAGAAGGAAGGAGTCTCACTTGTAGCTTTCTTGCTTGCACAATGGGGGAATACACACACAGGTGGAGGCTGAAAACAGTTTTCCTCTTCTTAGTTGTGTAAGCCAAAAGAACACAAATACATAGAAATAGAAGAACCCTATATATGGGTCTCAAACCAAACTCAACTAACTAAGGTGGCATACTAACTGAGCCACAAACTAGAGTAGATAAGGATAGCTATCATCTAGCTATTATTCATGGGCGGTGTACCAACCGTATCTGCAGCTAACAAGTTGGTGACATAAATGCACAACGGTCACCCTGGCATATCACGAGTGGAGCTCGATATCTCAACAAAAAACTAAAACAAAACCAATTCAATCTTTCATAAACCTCTTCAAACAACTTCAATCATCTCTCAAAACATTCATTCAACCATCTCTACTACCAAAACATAAACAAAACAGAAGAAAACAGAAGAAAATCAGACCTTACAGAACCAAACATCCTCATAAAAAACAACCATAAAAAACCCTTCAAACTTATCCAAACCTTTCCAAAAACTTCAAAATATCTTCAAGTTCAAACAATCAGTCATAAAAAACAACCATTTATCATCAAAAACAACAAAAAATCAGCCCAAAAACCAACATATTTCACACTCAACATATTCCCACACTTAGACAAGGAAGCGTCCTCGCGACCTCAGGAAAAAATGAATAAAATCTCTAATCTCTTTGCTAAAAAAAATCTTCAATCAGCACAATGTACCAGCTACGATCATGACCCCAACATCAGCTTCATAAAACCTATGTAATATGTTTCAACTTCCAAATCTTCAACTGCAACTTCATCCAGCTAATAAGCAACATCATCAATCTTCATAACTCCATCTTCATCAGCTCCTCATCCACAAAGAAAAACAACAATACCCAATACAAAAAATACCCATACACAAATATAATCTGAATGGTACAACTCCTCAAAAATGTTGAAGAGAAAGAAGAAATTTCCATTAAAAAGAAGAGAGTGGATACAATCAAGAAAACCCTCCTACTAAGTAGGATGAAGGTATTTCTTCTTAAACTGCAAACTAATTTTAAGACGGTCCAAGACTTTGTTTTCAATCACAAAGTATTGAGGTACATTTTGGAAGAATTGCAGGCAACACATCCTTTCCAATAAAATGATGAATCTGGTAGGGAAGGCCTGTGCAAAATAATATAAGAGATCCATTTGAGCAACTGCTACATCCTCATTTGGATTAATCAGCATCTAGGGGATACCGTTGCGAGTATTCAAATGTGACTGATGATGCATGAACGCAAGATACAAGCAAAAATGAGTAGCAAGACAAACTATGGTATCTCCAGAAGTACCATGTACCCTAGCAAAGTGAAGGTAAGAATTGGAACATGCTACAGAAGTATCCCAAGACCCTGGAATGAGAGGCCAATTAAACACTGGACCTGTCATCACTGAATCATGTAATGTCCACTGTCTTCTACGAAGGATGTCACCATCATACCCTAGGGTATCCAACACTGTTTGGGGAGGAAGGTTAATGTAATCTGTCGGAGAGGGTAATGGAATGAAAGGAGAGCATTGTAATGGAGGATAGGATAGATCATAAAAAGAGGGTAATTGAAGGGATAAAGAAGGTGGAAAAGATGGAGAATACATAAAAAATGTATGAAGGGATTTTGTTGGAAAAATTGAAGGAACGGGAGGAACAATAGGTGGAATGTCAGAAGGAGTAGGAGATAGTGTAGGATCAGTAATGAAAGGACTTGTAGTGAACACTGGAATGTGAGGAAATCGTGAAGGGGTAAATGATAAGAGAGGAATATTATCAGGACTAGATGAAAGGAGAGAAACATACAATGGGAAACGATAAGACATTAGGGAATATGATAAAAGATCAGCAGGATCTAAAGGATAAATAAAACATCAAAAATTTAAATCCTGAAAGAAAGACTCAGTAAATAATGGGTTATCAGCAATGAAGCTCAACAACTGAGATTGAAGAGGCTGGATATCTGATTTATGAAAGACACTTCTGAGGCGGCGAGGTTCCAAAGCAACATCCTCCAAAGGTGGATGCCAAGCATATCCCTTGCACCAAGACGTCTGCTCATGATAAGTTCGTAAACTCTCTACTAAGAGAAGCTCAACTAAATGTACATACATCACTGCCTGTAAGATGACATCCCCCACATAAACGTTTAAATCTTCCTCATCAGGGATCTGTAGATAGCCCGTAAGATACATGAAAGAGAGTAACTGGACCTCATGGAAAATCAAGTCATCCACAAATCTATCAAAAACAGCTCGTAAGAGATCCGCAGGCCAGAGATTGGACCATCCATCCTCTGGAGGCTCTAAATCCACATTGCTTAAAGAGATATATAAGGCAAACCTCTGTTGATGATATTTCACCCAAAAGGATTGAGGAGGTGACACCAATTCAATATAACGAACAAAATCAATCTGCACACAATCCATCCGCTGATGAAGGCGATCAACCTTAGTTGAGAACCCATCACAGAGCTTAGCCTTATGTTGCAACTGATTAAGCTCCTCTTGGGATGACACAACAGAAGATACAGGAGCAGGATGGGAAACAAAAAGAACATCCACCTTCTAATTAAGTTCTTCAATGAGTTTTTATTGGGACTCTACAATGTCCTGAGATTGCTAGAACTGACCCTCACTGGTAGCAAGCTTACTAGCCAAATGACCATCCTTGCAAGGGCAGAATTCTTCTCAAGCATCAAATATACATTCTCCTCCTCCAGTTTAACAACCTTAGCTTCTAGCTCCTGAATAGTGACCTTCTGTGAATCCATTAAGGCTATGGCAGTAGTCAGCTGATTGTGGATATCACTGAGGGTAGCCCTTTCTGAAGACAGATCCTCCATTGCCTTACTCAATTGACTAGTGAGGAAATCCACCTTGTCTTGCATGGAAGTGTAAACACTGGTGTACAATGTCTGAAGACAGGAAGTAAGGGAAGTTTCCAAAGTAGACTGGACATTAGAAACCATCTGTGGAAGCATGGGTCCAGCTACAATGGTTTGTAATGATGAAGGGATCTATGAATCTAATTTTCATTCCTTTTGAGCGGCAAATAGATTGGTACAGGAAAGGAATGAAGGAAGGGCACTGCCAACCACAACAAGAGTGGATGTTTGCACCAATGGATCTTGGACAGAAGGATTGGAAGGGCCCTTTGTGTGAAGGCGTTTCTTTCTAGAAAAAATAACAGGCGGCTCCTCATCTTCTGAATTAAGCTACATGGGCCTAGGAGAAGAAACTGATACTGTAGGCTGCACTGGTAAAGGAGCTAGATCTGGCACTAGAACACCACCAGGAGGAGGTGCAAAAGTAAGGATCTTCTGTAGGAAGGCACCATAAGAAACAGTACTATTTTGACCCTTCCTAACACGTTGGAAATGCTGATCCATCTTAGATAACAGGAAACTTGTCCAGTTGAATTTAGCTCCCTCCAGAATCTTCACAGAAGCTGTGAATAATTCTTTTGACAGGTATTTGGATGCAGCCTTCCTTGACATGAACCGGTCCTGTAGGAACTGGCATAACTACTTCCAGACTGGAGAAGAAATGTGGGCAACAGACACCCCTAAGCTATTAATGAGCTAGTTAAGGAGCAAGGGGGTGGAAGTTTCCTTCTTCATCAGTGTGACTATCTCCTCAGTCGTCAATAGCTGGTTACCACTGGGCACAAAGGAAGCAGATAGGGCAAACATAATGCTTCACTGATATTGGCTGATAAACAAAATGTCCGATTGTAAGCCAGGCCAGACTGGTTTTTGTAAGATGCGAGGAAATAATAACACAGCTTCTCATCCACAGGTGGTAAAGTGAGAGCCACAAATGGGCGAAGACCAGCTCGTTGAATACAATCTACATCTAACAGAAGAGAATAGTCATGGACCACAAGAGGAACATGCTGTACCACAATTGGAGGCATAGAAAGAGGTGCCATTCAAACTATGGTAAAAACAAAAACCCACACACACAACCAGGAAAACAAAAAGAAAACCTGCAAAACCCAAAAACAAAACCAAGACTGAGACCATCAACAAGAAACCGACTAATTTACACGACTGACTGGACCATAACAACCCCTAGGCAAACCACATCCTAGAAAAAAAACAGCATGACCTCTACATACGTGCAACCGAAAGCTTCATGCTATGCACACATACATGCACCCTGTAACCCCGTATCAGGCAGAAAATAAAATAAAACTACATTCCGTAGCCCAGACAGAGACTCAAAAAAAAAACATGATGCAATCAAATATTCTGACTAAAAACGAGAATAAATACCATGTTGACCAATGTCAGATTACTACTCCCACTCCCACGTATCGTTCACCTCCTACAGTGCGGTGGAGTGTGTGAGTGAAACTAATGACTCATTTTTTATTATATAAACAATTAAGCATCGTTCATTATTAAATTAACCCGTTAATGCATGGTGAGTCGACATCGTACCCTAGACCCACTCAGATTTTGACATGAATGGACTGACTGATTGAGTCTCTACTAATGCAGTTCCTTGTTATAATTAGATGATGTATGGCACTTGCGTGCATGCATGCGTGACTTCGGGGGTGATTTTAATTACAAGTTAATGTGTCCGAAACGCGTGTGCGTGTGCATTTGTGAATTGATTTTAATTTACAACTTATGTGGGTTAGGGTGCAAAGGTGCACGTGCAACGACGGGGGTTTGTTTTACAATTAACGTCCGGTTCATTTTATTTACAATTTAGGAGGTGCAGCCTATTAATTATGTGTGTGCAACGTTCGATTGATTTTATTTACAATTAATGTGTGCTATTGTGCAAGTGAGAGGGGGAAAAAGGAAGGAACTTGGTAATGTGTGGGTCTGCCTGCGAAGTCTAAAATCACAACCTCCAAAAGTGGAATGCCCAGTCCACAAAAATCCACACAACAGTCAAACAGTCGACTGCCAAGAGTCGTCCTGTTGGATAGAAAAACAAAAATGAGCTAACACCATGACCACGACAAAGAACAATGAAACGAATGACCAAAAGAAAAGAAGAAAAAAAAATGCATGTCTTGGATTTATTTGGATGTGTTGATTTATAGGGTTTTTATGTTTTTAGTTTGTGGTGTTTAGCTAAGTTGAAGTGTGTGTTTTGGTTTTTGTTTATTTGTTTCTCGGTCTATGGTGTTGGTTGTTTGTGTATTTTTCTGTTTTAATCAATTTAAAAAAAGGAAAAAATGGTTTGTTTTATTTTGTTTTGTTAATTTGTTATTTTTTTTAATTGTGTATGGTTTTATATTTGTGTTTGTTTTTGTTTGGGGTTTGTGGTGTTTTTTGTTTGTTTGTGTTTTTTTTTTAAACCAAGAACCCAAATTTTCCCACTACGAGGACGAAAACCCATATTGTTTCAATGTGATGGAAATATCCATTTAATGTTGGGGAGTTTCACAAAAATTGGTTTATAATAAATACATTGTCATGAGATGTTTCCAAAAAGAAATAAATTTCCAACATTATGTGAATATTTTTTTATTCCAAGAAAATATCAAAAATAGAAAAGATGATAAATGCGATTTTTTGAAATTTTTTTGAATTATTTTATAATTTTTATGTATTTTTCTAGATTTTTTATCAATTTCCATCAATTTAGAAAGAATTTCAATCAATTTAGAATTTTCAGGAATTTTTTAATAGGAATTTTTAGGAAGAAAATTTATGAAACTATGGGAAAAAGTTTCAACATTTTTTTGTAATTTTTAGATTTTTTATGAATTTTTTTAATGATTTTTTTTAAATTTTAAATGTATTTAATGGATTTTGTGATTAAAAAATGATTTTCGGGATTTCAAAAAGGAATACCTGGACACATGTGAACAGCTGCGTGTGAAGGAACCAACACGCACCTCCGCACTGACAAGTCCAAACGCGGGTCCCGCACGTGAACAGTCGCAAAAAGACACGATCCCACGTACACGCACGCGAACGACTGCTAAGAGACACGATAAAAAACCCACCAACTCAGGTGGCCGTGCGAGAACCACGGGATGAGGTGGTGTTGATCCGTTTGTGTTGGTTGTACTCGTTGCGGGAGGAGGTGAGCAGGGGCTAGGGCGGGGAGGGGGGCTTAGGAAGGGGTTAGGGGAAAGGGGGTTAAAGGAGGGGTGGTGGGAATGGGGATTAAGGAGGGGGTGTGTGTGAATGGGGGGGGTTGGGGGTGTGTTTGTGAATCGGGGTTCGGGGGTGTGTGTGTGTGTGAATGGGGGGCAAAGGGCGGCGGGGGGGGGGGGGGGGGGGGGGGGGGGGGAAGTGTGAATGGGGGTAATGGAGGGGTGTGAATGGAGGAGGGGCGGAGGATGCAAGGCGGCGGGCGGACAACGCCTCGAGGGGTGTGAATGGAGGAGGGGCGGAGGATGCAAGGCGGCGGGCGGACAACGCCTCGAAGGCGGGCACACTGCCAGGCCAGGGCAGGTGGAGGCCAGCAAGGCGGCCGAATCCGGCACGGGCAGCAGCGGCCAACGGGCCAGCGGGCGCAGCAGAGGGGACGCCAAGGCGCCAAGCGGCGGCAATTCCAGGCGGGCGGCAGAGGGCAAGGCGGCCAGGTGGCGGTTGTTCTAGACACCAGGCGGCAACACGAGCGACACCAAGGCACCAGGCAAACTAGGGCGGCGCTGGGACCAGCGCCTGGCGGCGAAAGGCAGGGTGGCCAGCACAGACAGGCAGGGCGGCTTCTGGGAGGGAGGCGCCAGGGGGGAGACACACCTCTGCGAGCGATCGCCAGGAAGGAGAAGGGAGAGGGAGGGATGGAGGCGGGAGGTAGTAGGAGGAGGAAGGTGATGGGGGGAGAAGGGAGGGGGTTACGGGGAGAGAGAGGGAGGGGAAGGAGAGAGAAAGAAAAAACGAGAAGAGAGAGATAGAGAGAAGAAGAGAGAATAGAGAGGAGGGAAGGGGAGAGGAGAGGTAACGGACATGGGAGGGGGGAATATAATTAATTTTTTTAAATAATAAATAAATAAATGTTAAAATAATAAAGAAATTAATTAAAAGAAAGGCGTGCCCCCGTCCAGTGCGCATGCGCGGGGCGAGGTAAAAAAAACTTGCAGTGGCAGGATCAGAACGGCGCCGCGACATCAGCACGGAGTGCGCTGACATGACGGGGCGTGGCAAGACGCGTAAAACCGCAAATGCGTGCGTTCACGTGCGAGACGAGTCGCGTGAGACACGTCAAAATAAAGAAAATTTAATATCTCACAATCCGATGGTCGAAAAGAAATGCTGTAAAAATGAAAAATGTACCAGACGGCAGGGGAAGATAGGGGAAAAGGTCAACGGGGGTTCCGAGGGGAAGACAGGCGTGCACATGCAAAAAAACATGAAAAATGGTCCCGAAAACACAGTCGGGGATTAATTTCGGGAAATCTGCTCGCCGGAATGCAGGGCGAAAAGAAGGAAAAAGGTGCAGAAGAACACGCCGACAACCCTATCACATCAAAACACTATTGCAACCGAAATAGGATGCGTTCACATGGGAAAAACATAAAAAAAGACACACGCAAATACGGTCGGAAATTAATAACAGAAGATCGGTTCACCGAAACAGGGGGAAACAAAAACGACAAATGTGTGGGGAAAGGGGTTGCACAAGCCTGTCACGTTAAAATGCAATTCCGATAGGGCTAGGAGGCATTCACATGCAAAAAACACCAAAAAGACACTCAAAAATACTTTTTAAAATTAATAATAGTAAATTGGAATGGCAGAATAGGGGGAGAAAAAAGAAAAAACGTAGAAAAAGGCGTGTGGACACGGCTATCAAGTCAAACTAGAATTCCGATGCAAACAAGGCAGGTTCACATGGAAAAATGTCAAAAAGACTCACGAAAAGGTCCCGAGAAACCGCAAAAATTAATACTAGACAAACCATGCATCGGAATGACACGGAGTAAAAACAAAAAATGTCAGGGAAAAAGCGGTTGTCAGGGTTGCCACACTAGAACATGGTTCTGAAGCAAGAAAAGCGTGTTCACATGGAAAACGGTCTAATTGACGCAAAATCCTTCAAAAATTAATAACTCAAAAACTGTGCATCAGAACAGGGGTAGCTAAAAAAGAAAATTGGACAGTTCAGAGGGATGAACAGGGCTATAAGTTTGGATTGGAAGTTCAATGAACGCAGGGTGCAGGCACATGGAAACATATAAAAATAAGGGAGAAAGAGAAATGGAGGAGGAACAGCCCCAAGGGAGGAGGGACAGTGGACGGGTGGGTGGGAAAGGGACCCCAGGAGGGTAAAAGAAAGTCATGGCATACATGCATAATCAAAGTGAGGCATATGCAGGGGGGTATGCAATGTAGACGCGCAGGGACACGTCCCCACACTTAAAACATTAACGGCAAGGGAAATGCATCACGACAACCTACGATTCGACAACCGACTGGATGCTGATGTCCCCACACTTAACACCTTAACATACATGTGCAATCAGGAGATAGGGTTAGGAAAACTTAGCCCATGTGTCAGATAGTTGAAATCGATTGTCGATGTCGTGCGCTGTGTCTCAGGCAGCGGGGCAGGAGGTACCAGAGCTCGCTCTATAACAGACGTGTCCAGCATGGTAGGGACCATGTATTAGCACCCAGGGAGGTAGCTAATGGATGAATCTTGTCGGGTCGGTGTCGCTGACGAAGGATAGTCACTCAGCTTACAGCACTCAAATGGAATGAGAGAACAGTCACTCACCCCATTACGGACATCACTCGATGAATAATGATTGAAACCCATATCTCACACCCGCTTTAGGAATCGACAAAAGAATGGCGAAGAGGGAGTATGCCAGGGTGCACAGTTGATGATGCATCAGTGCATCCAACCCGTCTGGCATAGGTGTAAGGAGGAAGGCAAGGGAGCCTTACAGTGTAGTGTACAGAATAGGGTGATGTGTCATGTGTTGATGGCAGAAACCCAGCCCATGGGTGCATAGGGAAACGGAAATGTACTTGACTCCAAAGGTCGTAACGTCCCTCAATCCTCACCTCTCAGTAATTTTTGTTTTTTTTTTAGGACACAGTAGCCACACTCTGACCCCCCTCTGTCTCACGCTCTGTTGATAGATACAGGAGGGCAGCCCGTGTCCTGAAACCCGTTGATGTAATCCTCATTGTCACTTGTGCAGAGGTTGTATACCTTATGCGCATTTGATGGTGCAACTATGCATCATGCCCAATGCCGGCATACAGTGCAAGAAGGAAGGCCAGGGAGCCTTATGGTGCAATGCACAGAACAGATCGTGCTTTGTGCATTGAGAGGCCCATCCCGTGCGTGCAACACTCCATTCACACATCGCACCTCTCATTTGATTTGAAGGAAAAAGACTGGTGGTCACTCGCCCCACCCTTTGTCTCACACTCGTTTGATAGTGACAGAGGGCAACCCATACTCACTTCCCCATCCGGTTAGGATGAAAGCTCACGTCACTCAATTGTTTGTTGATGAAGATCGCGTTGTCAGTTGTTGAAGAGGCGTACCTAGGGAGGTAGCCATTAGATCGAACATTGTGTTCGATAGGAATATGGCGTCTACTAGAGGACTATCAAATGCTCTGCAAAAGGCAAAGGACACAACGTACCAAGGGAGGTAGCTTCCGAACTGGATCCTGGTGATATCAACTGATGAATCCACTTTCTGGACTGCCAGGTGTTGCCACCTTTTCCACAGCCAGCTTCCCGCCCAAGGGAGTTGACCACCTTTTCTTGGAACGAGGCCTGCTATGACAGGGAATTTCTTCATTTTCTCCCATAACAATTTTTTTTTTGTATTTTCTTGTTTTTCTTTTCTTTTCTCTTTCTCTCCTATTCCCGAGGGTGTCTCCACCTTTTTGGAGCTTACCAGGAAACTTGCCAAATCTCGAATCATAGGCTAGAACAAGATCACCTTTTTTGAACTCCTTGTGCTTGATGAAACTGTCATGATAGGCCTTGCGTCGAGCTTGCGTGGCTTCCATGCACTGTAGAGCCATCCTGTGAGTTTCATCCAAACATTCCAACTGTAGGAGACGACGTTGCAGTGAATCATCATCCCCCAAATGCTCTTTGATAGCCACTCGCAAAGAGGGCAATTCCAGTTCAACATGGAAAACAGCTTCTGTACCATACACCAGCTCGAAGGGTGTCTGTCCTGTTGCTGCTTTATGGGATGTTCTGTACGGCCAAAGAGCCTCTGTAAGTCAATCGTCCCAGTCGCAACGATGTGCGGCAATCGTTATTGTCATAATTGAGCAAAGGATGCGATTGGTGACTTCGACTTGGCCATTGTCTCTTGGGTAGTAGGGAGTGGACTTGCGATGGCGGATCTTATACAGCTCAGTCAACTCTTCCATGACTTTATTAATGAAATGAGTGCCTCTGTCACTTACAGCTCTAGGGAACTGCCAAAACGGGTGATGATATTCTCGTACATGAACAGGGCTATGCTGTTACCATCGTCTCGCTTTAGGGCTTTAGCTTCACACCACTTTGTGACATAATCCGTACATACCAGGATGTATCTGTTCTGTTTTCTTTTGGTGGGAGGATCGATTGGGCCGAGAAGTCGATGCCCCACTTCTCTAACACCTTCAAAGGAAGGATAGGTTGCAGTGGCATAGCACTGGTCTTGGTGGGTTTCCCCATCCTATGACAAGCATCACATCGCTTGCAGTAGTCATAGGCATCCTTATGAATGGTCGGCCACTAGTAACCTGCTAGCAGAGCCTTCTTGGCTGTAGCTTCTCCTACAAAGTGGCCTCCACATGGCTCATCATGGCAAGCCTTCAAAACAATCCCAATCTCCTCTCCTATAACACATCTTCTGAGCACTTCATCTTTGCCTTTCTTGTATAGTGCACCACCTAACAGGGTGTAGGGGGCTGATTCTAACATAAACTTCTTTCTTTCCTGACTAGAAATGCCAGGAGGGTACTGTTGGGTTGCCAGCAGATTGGCAATGTCTACATACCAGGGGGTTACAGTTTCTACCAAGAATAGGGAAGCATTAGGGAGGTCTGGATCATCTTGCTCCTCGTCTGCAGTCTGCGGGACACGCGACAGATGATCAGCCAGAACATGGGAACGACCAGGTTTGGTAATTACCTCAAAGTCAAACTCCTGGAATAAAAGGAGCCATCTCATCATTCGTCCTTTCACATCTGCTTTGTTCATCAAGAAGGACAAGGCCTCATGATTTATGTAAAATTTAAAGTGGGTAGACAGTAGGTAGTGGCGAAACTTCTCTAGGGCAAACACCATTGCCAAGCACTCCAGCTCGGTCACTGTATAGTTCTACTCTCTATCAGTGACTTTTTGGCTTGCGTAATAGATGGGCTACTCCAGCTTCAAGGATCCCTTCTAGCATAGGACCGCACCTGAGCCTTCAATTGACGCATTAGTGTGTACATGAAACTCCTTCGTCTAATCAGGAGGTTGCAGGATGGGTGCCTCCATCAGACACTGCTTCAGAGTGTTGAAGGCTTTGTCACATTCTTCCATCCAAATAAACTCTGCATCTTTCCTCAGAAGCTTGTGCAAGGGGGTTGCCTTTGTTGCAAAATGGGCTACGAACCTTCTGTAGTAACCCACATGGCCTAGGAATCCCCTCAACTATTTGAGGTTGGTGGATGCTATCAGAGCTGCGATCTTCTCAATCTTTGCAAGGTCTGTTGATATCCCTTGTGCAGAGACAATGTGGCCCAACAGAACTCCAGAAGAGACTCCAAAGATGCATTTGTCGGGGTTGAGGGAGATCCCATACTCCCGGCATCGGTCAAAGTATTGTTCCAAATGTTCCCAGTGTTCACGGATCAAACTATAGACACATGACTCATCCAAATATACCTCAATAAAGTCATGCAGATGATTTTGGAATGCGGCCATCATAACTCGTTGGAAGGTAGCAGGGGCATTGTAGAGCCCAAATGGCATCACTCGGTAAGCATAGGTCCCCCATTCTGTGGTGAAGGTTGTTTTGGACTGATCTTTTTCTGCTATTTGGACCTGGTTATATCTGCTGAAGCCATCTAACAAGGAGTAAAGCTCATGTCCTACCATTGTGTCTAGCAGTTGGTCTGTAAAAGGGATAGGAAAATGATCCTTCTTCGTCTTGGAATT
Source organism: Lygodium microphyllum (assembly GCF_053477565.2). Taxonomy (NCBI): domain Eukaryota; kingdom Viridiplantae; phylum Streptophyta; class Polypodiopsida; order Schizaeales; family Lygodiaceae; genus Lygodium; species Lygodium microphyllum. Next base: position 120,344 of record NW_028229647.1, on the reverse strand, counting down.
CAACTTATGGAAATCCACACATATACAAAGCTTGCCATTCTTCTTGGGTACAACCACGATGGGTGAGACCCATTCACTGTTGGCCACTCGTGGATAGATGAACTCCGCTTCCAAAAGCTTCAGCAGCTCTGCTTTCACCAGTGTGGAATAATTCGGTTTCATTCGCCTCTATCATTGCCATAATGGCTTGGCATCAAGCTCCAAGTCAATATGATGCTGACATATTGTGGGATCAATCCCCTTTAGGTCTTTGTAGGACCATGCAAACACATCCAAATTCTCTTTCAACAAGTTGTACAAGGTTGACAACTCCTCTTTTGGTAGGCTGCTACCCACCTTCAAGTGGCATTCAGTACCATCTGCATACACAAAGGTTAACTACCTTTCACCTTCTACTTCACGGATGAAGGTCCCACAGACTGCTTCTGGGTACAGATCCCGACTCCTTCAAGGGGGTGGTGTCCTCTTCTAATGTCCCACTAGACCCAACGTCTTCTTTCAGTAAGGACTTAGGTTGCTCCTTGAAATGCTGAAATGGGATCAGCGCTGTCTCGGTTTTGGTTTGAATGTTAATTACCTTAGAGCTTGAGGACTCCTCTTCAGAGGATGCATCCAGGAATGTTACATAACAAGGGCGCTCGGAATTCTGTTGTGTCCTTGGGACTAGTACTTGTTGACAAGGAGCATCATCATCATCCTTTCTTGACAAGTGTGGATGGGTGCAACAAGAACCACTGATAAAAGACGGCTTATTTTGCTTGATCCACTTCTTATATAGGCTTTGCTTATGGAAAGATCCATTTACCAATCCAAAGGGTACCATTGCCATTCTGTCCCACAGTATGGAGTCTTCTGCTTTTGAAGCTTTTGGAACTCCCTCCTCATGTATGCCTTTTGTGGGTGGAGTGATTTCTTCTGTCTCGCTTTCAAAGTCTCCTTCTTCAAATTCATCATCATCCTCTGCAGACTCCGGCTCTACCTCTGTAGGCACTCTGTAAGAGAAGAACAGGTCCTCTGCTTTGCCTTCTGCCTCTATCTCTAGCTTTGCTATGGCCATGGAATAGGGAGAGTAGTACATCCATGCTTCTATCTCACTGTCAGAAGTGATTTCGGAAATCGTTCCTCGTTCAGGCAGGAAGTATTCACCCATTGATAATGTCTTTGCATCTTTTGGGAGTTGGCTTACAGTACCCACTGTTAGGGAATGTGCCTCTATTTTCTTAGGACGGATCTATTTGACAGCATCTTCTTCTGCTAACGTTCCATCTGTAGCCTCATTGGGGGAGTCAGAAGATAATTCCAAGGAGGTGGATCCATGTCCTTTTTTAGCACCATATAGCTTCAGCACCACTTTATTGGGTCCTCTACCCAAGGTCAAGGTTCCTTTGAACCAATCCGTCCTTTCTCTGGCTTCAAAAAGCCATGGCCTACCCAGTAACAGGGGGTAAGATGTACCATAAGAGTTTGGCTTCACCACCAGATAGGTTAGCCAATAATCTTTTCCAGCCACTGTAGTCTTCACATATGGGAGAATGCCCAAAGGCTTGATTCTGCTCTGATCCGCCAATCTAATGAGCCATTGAGTTGGTTGCACACCTTGTAGGCCTAGATCCTTCATTGTCACATCCCTCATAATGTTCACTGATGAGCCACCATCAATCAGTGCATTTGCAATAAAGCAGCCATCTATCCACATGCCAATCTCTGGGGTACCAGGAACTAGGAAGGTGTTAGCCACATCCACTTCTTTTACAGGCTCTGGAGCTTTGTTGGACTGTGTTGCTATTGAGGGAGCAATCCTTAAGCCATGTCTTCTTTTCAGTATACTTTTGAACCTTTTTCCGCAACTGGGAGACAATATAAAAAATTGTCGGAATGTGAGGTTTGGTTTAAAGGTATCTAGATCTCTGACCAGATCGTATTCCTTAATAGGATCCACTGGCTTCTCTAACCAGTTAGGGAATGGAGCGACACCCATTTTCATTTTCCTTTTTTCTTCCGATAGGGGCATCATGGGGACTTCTTCTGCCACTTGTGGCACTTCCTCCTCTTCTATCTCTTGGACCTCTGGTCCTATCTCTGGAATTGTCTCTGTAACTCTCTGTGGCACTGTAGTGCTCTGTACAGCACTGTCAGGCTCTGTTCTATTCTGTTCTTCTTTTGGAAGATTGAACTTCACTGTTCTGGCAGGAGGATTATTTTCTTTCTGGATAGGTGGTTCCTTCTTCTTTGCACGCGTGATGGCAACAACTTCCAATTCCACTAAATTGGAGGAAGGCTCTTGGGCCTTGGACGGATTGTTAGTAGCACTGTTTTTCACTGGGGCTGGGCTTGGACAATCTTTTGCAGTGTGGCCTTCTCCTTTGCATACTGCATAAGAGCTTGTAATCCACTAACCTTCTGGGATTTGGACAATTTGGTGAAATGTGTCCCTTTTCTCCGCATCTGTAACACTCCACTTCTGATCTCTGACCACTGCCAGACTGTCATCCTCTGTAACTTTGAGAGGGAAACCTCCTTGGACCGAAATTAGGACCAAACTCTCTAGGCTTGGGTCTAATATCCTGTGTTGTCATTTTGGATTCCAACAAGTTGAATATTGCGTCTTCTTTCTTCCTTCTCCTATCATGCATCTCCTTCAGAGAGCAAATATCCTCTGTATGGTTCTTCCTAAGACAGTAGGAACAAAAAGCTCAAGGGACTGTTGGCTTTCATGTACATTTAGTGGCTAAATGGCCTACTTGATGACACTTACCACACCATGTATTAGAGCATATCACATCTCTTCCTGCTCCTGCAACATTGGATATGCTAGCAGTATTCACTTTCAGTGTCTGCAACTGCTCTGTAATCACATCCATAAACTCATTTTTTATATTTGCAAGTGAGTTGAATAAATAATCCTTCAAGCTTTCTCCTCCTAAGGCACTGGCAGGAGGGTTTTGAGGAGTCTCTATAATCACTGCATAAACAGGTTGGGCTGATGCAGAGGGGTCTTTGTTCTGATTCTGATTCAGAGCTCTTGTTTGATCTGTTGGCTATTGGCTCCAGTTGGTAGGGTTCCACTGTTGCTGTTGATTTGGCATTGGGGAAATTGTTTGGGACCATTGTTGTTGTGGTTGAACCATCGTTTGAGGCATTGATTGTGGCCACTGTGGATTTGATGCACTGTACTATGATACTAGGGGCATCTATTGGTAGGGATAGGGGACAGCCCCTGGGATTGCATTTGGTGGGTACATCATCCCTAGCATCACAGGAGGTGGGTCTCCTCTTCTTGGATTCATCGCCAATCTAGCTTCCACTTCATCGTATAGTCTTCCACCTTCTGTTGCAGCTTGCAGTGTGGCTGGTCTTTGCAGCTCCACAAACTTACGGACTTCTGGATGTAATCCTCTGAGGAAGACTCCCTTCTGAATGCCATCATCTAGATTATGGTTGGTCCATCTCTTCAGGATGGATTCCATTCGCGAGACATAATCTTCTACTCTTTCTCCAGAGGACTGACTTAAATTCATGAACTCCTCTCGCATCCACTCTTCAAAACCTTCACGCCTGAATTTAGTGAGGAAGGCCAACTTCAGGTCGTCCCATGTGCCAAAAGTTCATGCTGCTTGTCTCTCATACCACTGAAACGCCACGCCCTTGAAAGTGGTGGGGAATATTGCTAACCAATGCTCAGGGGTTCTGGCATTGTTAGCCACACATGCTACCATAAACTCTGCTACATGAAGATCGGGGTCTTCATTGTACTCTCCCTTAAAAATTGGCAACGAGACTACATTCGCTGGCTTGTCATCAATATTTCCAAGACAGATATGGCTTGGAAGTGGACCTCTAGCAGGAGGAGGAAGGGCTTGATGTGCCATTGAGACTTCTGTAAAGAGTTCCACAAGGGCGTCAAAGGTGGCTTCTCCTGCTAGCTTGTTCTCGGCTTTGATTCTTGTTTTCTCTCTTCTCACGTACCTCTAAAGTCGTTCTAGTGCTTGTCTCTGGATGGCGTCATTCATGAGGGGGTTGGCTCCACTATGTTGTTAGTGCTCCACAGAGGGATAACAGAAGGCTTCAGTCTCTGGAGGACTCTCTTGCCAACATTTCTTCTACTTCTTCCTTTTCAATGTCTCTGAATTCTGCTTTCATGCCACTGCACAGAGGAAGGTATTCAATTCTGAAGGTGTCAAAATGCATACGTCTAAGCATTGTGGTGGTGCCATCATCATAGTAATGCCAGCTTCTGATGGTTTCAACAGTGTATGTTGTAAAGAACACTCTGTCTACCAATTTCCAGTGGGTTTCCAATTGGACAAACAAAATATTGTCAGAACACCAAGCATCCCACGTATCTTGCTGTTGAGCATCTACGAACAAGTCCCAGCTCTGTTCCTTCTTATTTTTATGAACCTCCACAGACCACGACTCCTGAAGCTTCTTGACTATTTTCCACTTGATGATGTCCGGAAATTATTCAATGAAGGCAAAATCCTCCATTGATACTCATTCTCTCTGTTCTACTCTTCAGTTTTGTGGGAGGAACTTTGCAATTGTGATGCAACTTTCTACAGCTTCAGAGGGTAGTGAAAACAGACCATCACAGAGGGACTTCATCAGAATGGCATTGTGCTTTCTCCATTGGGGAATGAATCTTTTGTAGAATGTTGCCTTGGCAATGAAGGCTTGCAATTCTTCAAAAGTGGCAGGAACTCTACTATCCATTGATTTACTTCTTTTTCCACAATGCCACTTCTTCCATTTTCAGCCTCTGTTTGTGCTTATTGATGGCAGTTTTCCCCGGCTGCGCACCAAAAACATGGAGCCCCAAGAGAGACACCAAGGAAATAGGGTTTCTACTATAAGAAAATCTATCTTGTCATCATCAACAAGATTTTTATTAGATTTTACATTATCACAATGAAGAAAAGAACACCAGGCACAACAAATCTTCATGCAGCATCATGTAGATCTCCCACGGATTTTATAAAATCAACCATATTCTTCATAATCTTCATAATCTCCATCAAAAGAAAAAAGAACAAAAAGGAATACACCATCTTTGAATGGAAATCAATCACATGTTATTCATCTTCAATGTCTTCATAGTTTTCTCTCTCAATCTCTCACATACAATTACACTGTTTTGATAAAATTGACTATCTCTGACTCTCTCTCTCTCTCCATCAATAATACATCATATTTTCACTATAATAATCAATAATCACTCTCAATAATCCTTCTTAGGTCGTGGATACACCTTCCAAGAGGTATGTCTGATATGAAAGGGCACTAGAGACTTCATAGTGTCCTGTGAGATCTATCTTCTATCACTGTCTTCTGTAACCTTCTGTGAATCTTCAACAGTTACTTCTTCACTTCAATTAGCTTGGATAGAGCTTCCATTCATCCTTTCCTAAGACAAAAACACTTCCCAAAATATCCACACATCCATCATAATGCTCAACAGAAACAACAGAACAGGACCACAGAGCAACAGAAGTACAGAACAACAAAGCTACAAAAGCTTACAGAACTTCACAGAAGATCAACAGAACCCATAAAAATCATAAAAACCAAAACAAAACCAATTCAATCTTTCATAAACCTCTTCAAAAAACTTCAATCATCTCTCAAAACATTTATTCAACCATCTCTACTACCAAAACAGAAACAAAACAAAAGAAACCAGAAGAAAATCAGACCTTGCAGAACCAAACATCCTCATCAAAAATCCTTCAAACTTATCCAAACCTTTCCAAACACTTCAAAATATCTTCAAATTCAAACAATCAATCATCAAAAACAACCATTTATCATCAAAAATAACAAAAAATCATCCCAAAAACCAACATATTTCACACTCAACACCAAACAAGCATAGGCATCAACTGCTAGTGTAGCATTAACATTTAATGTTTGTAGGCTGCTGTAAACTATTTCAAAATAGTGCTACAGGGCCTCAAATCAATGTCCAAGACTCGAGAGGCTTCAAATCATGTCAAGCGTCAATGCCAAGGGTGCCACATTAATCCAGGAGCAGGGCATGACCTTTAACAAATGGGAGATGAGCTATCACATGAGCCTTTAGATCAGGCGCAAATCACATTGATCTATTGAGGGATTTTGCTACTGTTGTTGTGCTAGTCACGATGGTAAGGAAGCTCCAGGGGTTGCCCAAGGAGGCACACAACAAGCCTCAAGTGCCCAAATGCAAGAGGGAGCAAGATCCAAGCTCCAAGGGTTTAAGTTATGGCTGCCCTGATTAACTGTAACCTAAGAACTGAATAAAACCACTAAAAGAACACTTCAATACCTCTGTAGCAATTCCCTGAGGGTGCCTCAATAGGTCGAGAAGGTGCTCGGGAAGTCGGGAAGTCGGGAAGACCCAATGTTGTAGGTGTTTGAATGGAAGCTAGGAATGCCACGAACCAAGCTCAGAAAGTCAAGAAGCCTCGCTCTGATACCAGTTGAAAGGTGAGAAGGATTGAAGCTTGCTTGGAAGTGAGCTATGGCGGAGAGCAAGAGCAAGAAGAGAGAGAGGCACAAATGGGAACTCCAACAGTCAGAATGTGTGACCGGGCCTTCCTTTATTCAAACTGTCACTAAAAGAATAAAAAATAAAGTGACGCTGACGGGCACCCACCACTTGTAGTGTGCAATGGCGGGTACTGTCAGTGTAGTAATACATGGGTGGCTAGGCAAAGGTTCCTTTACCCCCAATAGGAAGAGCCAATGGGGCTCCTCTTCCAAAGAAGTATGGTGGCTTATTTCCTAGGTATGACTGGTTGTACAGTTGTGAGTATCGAAGCCTCCTTGGTAGCCTGCAATGCATGGCATCATGGGTTCAACCTATCGCAATTGGCACAAGATCAGGACCTAGGGTCTTGACATTCAGTTAGAAGGTGATTTCTGTTGCAATGCATGCACTAGACATGCAGGCATGTAGGTCTCCTCACTATCTCCTATAGCCTTGCTAGCTCCATCTTCATCTCTTCTAGCTCTTGGCTTGGGTCAATGCTTTTCCCTTTATTTTGGATGCTCGGGGGAGTGACTATTCACCAAATGTCATGATTCCCTTTGAGGATCAGGAGTTAGCATCATCTCGGTTTGAATTCCTAGAGCTTCTCTCTTTGAGCTAGTCATCCACTCGTATGGCCTCTTCAAAGACCCTAGCTAGCATGTCTCTCAATAAGGCTAAGTTGCATGTCAAGGCCTTACAGAGTTCCTCACTGCAAATTCCTTTTATAAAGACCATGGAGACCACTCTCTCGATGGGTTGTTTGTTAGTTGAGATTCTCCTAAAGAGATTTCGCACGTGGGTAATGTAATCCTTGATGTCCTTATCCTTCTACTTGATGTTCATTAGCCTAATGATGAGATTGTTAGAATATCCAGCCTTAGAGAACCTCTTGATGAAGAGATTCTTGAGGTTTTTGAAGTTGTTGCGCTCCATCACATCTAAGCTAGTGTATCATGCCCTACCCTTATCACCTAAGCAGAAGCCAAAGGCTTACGAGCATTGGGCAAGTTCCATGATGCCATTAGCCTCGCAAACTTGCTCAAACTACTCTATGAAACTGTACAGGTCGTTGCCCGCTAGTATTTTTTTAGTTGCTTCATGACTACGGGGATTTTAGACTTGCTCTTGGAGCCCTAGATGACTACCAACCCTGCGAGCAACAAGGTTACTAAGGCTGCTACACTTTGCTCTGCAGATGTATTGTCTATGAGCCGCTTCATGAGAAGCTCACTCAGTGTCAATTCTACTTCTAGCGCTCTCTCTCTTTTCGCATTGGGTCTTGTACAGTTCCTATTGGGTAGAGCTAAAACGTGTTGGACCACCTACATCTCAATGTCTTGCTGCAACTTCCTAGCTCACTGCTTGTGGTTGTAAGTTGTTATCTTCTGTAGCACTTGTGGTGCTAATCTCCTCTCCTCCTCGAGGTCTATTATGATGTCTTTAGATGGCCTACCATGGTGGTCCATCTTGGTTTGTAAGTCATATATGTTCACCATCTATTGGATGTTGACTGGAAAATCTCCCAAGTTGAGCTCGTCACTCTCATGGTTGGAGCTGTATCCTGACATGTCTGCAACTTCTTGCTCCACTAGGTTGTCAATTGGGCTGATTAGGTCAAGCAGTGTTGTGCCTCCAATGTTGTCAGTCTTTTGATGCCTCTAGCGTTCTGTGTTGGCTCTCTCTTGGTCCTACTAGATGGGGTCCTCAATCATCCATCTAAGTCTAAGTGACATCTCCTACTAGTGGATTTGTTCCACTTGTTATGTCTGAGTGTGTTCCTTCTTATTACAAATGGCCCTCAACTTATGTCCACTCAACATGTGCATGGTGATCTTTTCATACACAGTGTGAAATCAAGCTTTTAGCTTTCAAATGCACTTCAAGTGATAAACAATGTGGGGTGCAAATACAAGATTATGAATGCAACTCTCACTCTCCCCTTGTTCCATTTTTGGCAAAATATGGCTCTAAGCACAATTGTTGGCCACTCTTATGGGTTCACTAGGGCCTCTACTGTGTCTTTTAACTTGGTCAGGGTGTAATTGGGGTGTGGGGGTCAATCTTGGGCTCTAAACGGGTGGATAGCTGATGGGTTTGCTAGCTATCTCTTTCAGTCATCAAGTTGCACTTTCCATAGTCATCAGGAGGCTCTACGAGCGGAAAATTTTTCCTATCAACTTCTGGTCCTATTTGCAGGCATTTGATTATTAGAATCAAACTATTTGATTTTGGTTGGTTCGATCAACCCACTCGAACTATCCAAGTTCGAGTGGTCCGACATGAAGGTCCGAATCCTGATGTGTTTGATTATGAAGGTCCATTGTCTAATGGTGTGATTGTCCATATTGAACGAGTCACTTGTCCGATCGGATGGGTCAGTGGTCCGATTCCCAAAATCGGACCATCCGATTATGTGAAATCGGACATCCAAGTCCAATTTTGGGAATCATCATGCCCCATTTTGATGATTGTGGTTCCAATCAAGATAAAAATCACATCAATGGCAGGCCACAATAACTTTGAGAATGCAAGAATAGACAAGGGGCAAGGTTTGTATATACCTGACTCTGCTAGAAAATGCCCGTACGTGATGATCAATGTTAGAATATCAAGATCCCATTACTCTCCTGTCAGTATGTATGACCGACATTAGCTGTGTCTAGCTGTATCAGCAAGTGTGGGGCATTAAATAAGTCGGTGGTCTTTGACCCAATGTGAATGGTCCTACGGACCTTAGTACTATTGTATACACTTATGTTATGTTAGTAGCCTATGAAATAAGAAAAGATGATGAATGACCTGAAGGTCAGGTTGCTGCTCCATTACATTGTCTCTCTCCCTCTCTCTTTCAACATGGTATCAGAGTCATCATGGATGGGCTTTTGAAGGCATGAAGCTATGAGAAAGACCTGCAACCTGAAGACTCAGGGTAGTGGTTGAAGAGAAGCAGGCTCACAGTGTGCCGGCTATCATTGTATCTGTGAAGGTATGCATTTGTCATTTTGGGTTGTCATTATACAAGAGGGTTGTCTTGGCCTGTTTGAAGCATTGTAGAGGCTTCATTGAGCACTCAAGAGCAAGCATCAACTATCCTTGTGGAGTATACATGCCTGCTGAAACCCCCAGGGCTACTGGCATGTTTGCACCTGATCTTGAATGGTCATTTTATGCTGCTAATGAAGATATCAATCACTACCTAGTTAATCTCCAGCTTGAAAATGCTTCTTGGAAGGTCCTTTGATGCCTTGATAAGCCATTGCTTGGTCTGGAGCTGATGTATGAGCTGGAACAGTGAGCTTCAGATCTGAAATACAGTCCAGGTCTGTTATAAACAGGGAATACACAGCATGTATGTATCTTCGACGTGAGATTTGAGCATAGATATGCTTATGCAGACATATGTATTGGTTAGTATGCTTATGAGCTGAAGTCTTGGTGGCAAAAATATTCAAATCTAGAATTTTTAATGGCTGGAAACTGTCATTGAAGAGGGCAGCATACACTAGAGTCCTCCTGAAGATCTGAAGCCATTTAATGAGCATTTTGAGCTCTATTGAAGTGAGGGTTCATTCAGGAAGCATATGTACTGAGTTTGATGCATTTGGGTTGCATTTTACTGATAAATATTCAGATCTGAAATTTTATGACAGGCTGAAAACTATCATCATCATATACTCATTGCCTTGAAGAAGTACATGCCTTTTGTTACCTACAGGGAGTTGTATGGTACGGGATATGATTGTTGAATGCTATGAGCATTGAGATGAGCATTGAAGGCTCTTAAAAACTGAAATCTGAATCAGAGAACAAATGCTTTGATAGTGTATTGGCTAGTCATAAACAGTCCATGTACTTTTTGGCATTACTTATTGAAGACAGAGAGTCTGCGAATGCCCGTATGGTTATGTATTGATCCCTACACACAGTGGCATATGTATGAAGTGGCTTGAGGATCTCTTGGGCTGAAATACATCTTGGTTTGATAGTTTATTGGCTTTACACAATCTGTGAGAAGATTTATGTCACTTGTACTTGCTGGATATGCACTGTTTTGTGCCTGTATGACTATGTCTAGTTGCCTACATATACTAGAAAATGTATGGGAAAGTTTGGAGCATGTATGACATGTTTTAAAGTGGTTTTTGACAGTAAATTCACTGCTGGTTTTACTGAAAAATTCTCTTTACTACAATAAGCTTGCATGATACAGAGTTACAATACTTGCAAAGTCTATATACTGACTGATGTACCTACGGGTTACACCACATGTTTGTGGATGTTTTTGAGGTTGTAAAAGGCTAAAATACCCTGGTTTTTTGTAGAGAATAGTTGCAGAAAACTGTCATAAACAGTCAAGGACTGAGGTTGGTTCAAAGTGACTTGTTGGCTTGCAAGAAGTCAGGCAGTGACTAAATAGTGTCTGGTACAACATGGCAAATGCAGAAAGGACTGACAACATAACCCAGATAGTGGGGGAAAAGCTTGACAGTAACAATTATGCCATATGGAAGTTCCGCATGGAGAAATTATTAATAGGGAAAGGCTATTGGGAGTTGGCGACTGGAGTAGAAGCTGAACCTGGGCTCCCAGATCAACCTACGGCTGATCAGAGACGATTACACCGAGCTTGGACAGAAAGAGCTCGTAGAGTCTTGCACTAGCTCTCTTTATGTATCTCAGATGTCATGGTAATGCAGATAATGAATTGCAGCTTTCCTAAGGATGCATGGGACATTTTGGTCAAGTATTATGGCACAACCACAAGTGCCAGGAAGATACAGTTGAAGCAGAATTTCAACAACATGGAGAGGAAGAGCATATCTATATAGGATTATGTCACGGAGGTTAAGACCATTGCGGATCAGTTGGCATCTGTTGGTTCACAGGTTGAAGATGAAAACATGGTTGTTGTGACCTTGAATGGCTTGGGGTATGAGTATAAATCTTTTGACACTTCTGTGTCTATGCAGGCTGAAATGCCTGATTTCAATGAGCTGGTTGCATTGCTTATCTATGAAGAGGTTAAGCTTGGTTTGGCTGCAAGATCTAGCAGTTCTAAAAACAATGATGTAGTTTTCTATTCCAATCAACGTGGCCGTGGAAACCATGGTAGAGGCTATGGATTTGGCAGAGGAGGCCAGCAAAGTGCATCATATGGCAATAACAATTAGCAGATATCGAATGCAAGAGGTGGTGGAAACTTTAGAGGCAGGGGGAGATCTAGCCCTAAAGGTAGAGGCTCCTGGCAACAGCAACGTCCATCTGACAATCCGAACAAGGATAAGGATTGTTATTACTGTGGAAAGTATGGGAATATTGCCAAGGACTGCTAGAAGAAGTAAGGCAATCAAAAAGGCAAACAACATGGGCATTTTGCTACATCTAGTCAGGCAGATGATACTTCAGGAGATAGATTGTTTGTCATGCAGTATGTAAAAGATAGAGTTGCTAAAACATCAAATGATGATGGAGTTTAGTATATTGATTCAGGGGCATCGAACCATATGACTCCTCGTGGTGATTGGCTCACTGATATGGTGGCTGAAAAAAATGGCTATGTCTGTACAGGTGATGGCACGCAGCATAGCATTGAGCATAAAGGCAAAGTGCCTCTTGTGGTTCATGATGGCAAAAAGAAAAATTTGCATGATGTATTGCATGTTCCTTCGATTACAAAGAACCTACTGTCTAGAGCAGAACTTGCAGGTTAGATTCAACAAGCATGGTTGCTTTATTGAAGAGTTTGGTAATGGATGCAAGTTAATAGCTCGTGGTCATAGGAATGGCAGAATGTTTACTCTTGATGCTACCTTGCTAGAGCTAAATTCAGCCATGTTTGCCCATGGTTCTGGTAGTATCAAAGACTTGTAAATTTGGCACAAGAGAGTGGGGCATGTAAATTTGCAAAGGCTACAAATTATGCAGAAAAAACAGCTTGTTACAGGTTTACCCAAGTTCCAATATTCAGATATTGGTCATGTATGTGATGCTTGCCAGTTTGGTATAAGCAGTCAAGGTTGCCATTTGCCAGGCATGTAAGGTAGAGTACACGTCCATTGCAGTTAGTGCACTCTAATGTTTGGGGGCCAGCCTATAATGCATCCATGGGAGGCTCGGAGTATTATGCTACATTCATTGATGATTACAGTCGCTATACTTGGGTTTACATTCTGAAGACAAAGGATGAGGTGTTTGCTGTTTTTCAACAGTTTTAAAAGCAGGTTGAAAAGGAATTTGACTGTTATATCTCTTGCTTGAGGTCAAATAGTGATGGGGAGTATGTGTCAGATGAGTTTGACAACTTTCTGGCTGAAAATGGCATACGTAGGCAGCTTACCTGTAGCTACACTCCTCAACAAAATGGGGTAGCTGAAAGGAAGAACAGGGTCTTGATGGAAGCTACTCGTGCCATGATGAATGAGAAGAAGATGCCACTCTATTATTGGGCTGAGGCTATTATGACAGCCATGTATATCTTAAATCAGACTCCCACTACAGGTATTCATGAGATGACACCGTTTGAGAAGCTGTATGGCTATAAGCCGGATGTAAGTCACATGAAAGTTTTTGGCTGTCTTGCTTATGTGCATATTCCAGATGAAAAAAGGAAGAAGCTGGATCCAAAAGTGCATAAGTGTGTCTTCATTGGATATTCACAAGAGAAGAAGGCATAAAAATGCTATGATCCCTCTATCAGGGAGACCTTGGTGGAGCAGGGATGTTATTTTTTATGAGATGGGTTCTTGGTATGTATCATCAGCAACAGTGCCATCGAATATGCCTTCCACTCATGTATCTACAATTGATATGCAGCAGAGCACTGCTATGACAGGACCTAGTAGTCAGACAGTATCTCCATGGACAGGGATATTGAGGAATTCACCATCCACTGACACCAGTATGTCAGTGAGGGGGAGATATAATGTCACGGACAAAGGAAAAGAAAAAGTTACTGAGGATGTATCTGGGATGATGACACCTGGTAGGATGACTTCTGGATATGACTCTACTGACACTTTAGACAGTGAACTTGGTATTCTGACTGTCTACACGCCTGGCACAAGGCAGAGTAGGTACATTCCACCTCATGAGAGAGGGGAATCGAGCAGTGCACCACAGCTTAGATGCTCACAGAGGGTTAGATACCCTGTTGACAGGTTGACATATAGTGGCTACACTACAAAGCATTATGCTTACATGACAAAAGTGATGGAGATCAAAGAACCAGGTACATATGCTGAAGGAGTGGAAAATCAGAACTGGTGTGTAGCTATGGATGAAGAAATGAATGCATTGGCTAAAAATAAGACATGGGATCTTGTGCCACTGCCTGAAGGAAAAAAGACCATTGGCTGCAAATGGGTCTACAAAATCAAATGCAAGTTAGATGGCAGTGTGGAAAGGTACAAAGCCAGGTTGGTTGCTAAGGGGTATGCCCAACAGTATGGACTTGATTATGAGGAAACATTCAACCCTGTTGCCAAGATGGCAACCATATGCACTGTGATTGCTTTGGCTGCTGCTAGAGGATGGAAATTACAGCAAATGGATGTTAAGAATGCATTTCTTAACGGTGACTTAGCAGAGGATGTCTATATGGTTCAGCCAGAATGGTATGTCCACCCCTTGGAGTTCATCAGATAATTTGAGCTTGAGGGGGAGTGTTAGAATATCAAGCTCCCATTACTCTCCTGTCAGTATATATGACCGACATTAGCTGTGTCCAGCTATATCAGCAAGTGTGGGACATTAAATAAGCCGGTGGTCTTAGACCCAATGTGAATGGTCCTACGGACCTTAGTACTATTGTATACACTTATGTTATGTTAGTAGCCTATGAAATAAGAAAACATGATGAACGACCTGAAGGTCAAGTTGCTGCTCCATTACATTGTCTCTCTCCCTCTTTCTTTCAACAATCAATACGTGTTTGGCCCAGGACTCTCTCTTCTCAAGCTCTCTCTCTCGCACACATTGCTGAGATTGAAACTGAGCCTTCACCCCCTCTTCCTTGGGTTTTAACCCCCTAGTTCTAGTGCCCGAGTGTTGCCCCATTCATGCTCTTGCCTTGTCAATGGATTTCAACCCCTTTTTTCCCTTGTTTTTGCCTTGTTTTGGGCCTATTTACAGCAACAACCCTAAAGCGATTCTCTTTGATTTATTGGTCATGTCCTAATCTAAATGCAACATAAATCAAAGCTCAAGTACTAAAATGATTAATCCTACTTACCTAATCATTAAAAACTCCAAATACTTACTTGCTTCAAAGATTGAACTCCCGAATCTCCTACCTACATCAAGCATTGGTTCAAGGATGAAACCCTACTTCGACGCTCAATTTAAAGAGCGTAGGTGCTTAAACTTGAATCCTTGGTCCCCAGCAATGAAAGTAAAATAAAGTGGGAGCTCACACTCAACCGCCAAGACCCATTGACCGCTTATTATTTCAAGTGTTTCAAGCAATCTCTCATTGCTATCTCTCACCTAGCCGATGCGCTTTCGATTCTATGAGTGTAGTGATCTTACCTTGATGCTCGAATGAGTAGCCTCCTCCCTCAAGCACTCCGATAGCTCCACGATCTGTGATGTGAGCTCAAGCAAGCTCAACCCTCTACCCTCAAGCAATCTCCGATAGCGGTCAGTGGGAGTTCACACTCAACCGCCAAGACCCACTGACCGCTTATTATTTCAAGTGTTTCAAGCAATCTCTCATTGCTATCTCTCACCTAGCTGATGTGCTTTCAATTCTACGAGTGTAGTGATCTTACCTTGATGCTCGAATGAGTAGCCTCCTCCCTCAAGCACTCCGATAGCTCCACGATCTGTGATGTGAGCTCAAGCAAGCTCAACCCTCTACCCTCAAGCTCCATCCACCATAGCCACGCGCGTGAGAAAAGAGAAGAAAAGAAGAGAGGAGAAGATGGAGAGCTTCTCCACCACAATCCCTCACCCTCCCACACTCACTCCCTCACACTCTCATGCTCCCTCTCTCAAGCACAAGCAAGAGGAAGAGAAGAGATGAAGAAGAGAGCTACTTTTTCCATACACCAAGGATGATCTTCTCGTTCACTTTTTGAGTTTATATACAAGCTCTAAATCATTTGGGCACCCATCCCCTTTTTTACATGACTGAGCATCTTGCCAAGGTCCTCTTTTCCTATTCCCTTCTATTTACCTTATCCCTTCACTTATGCATGTCTAGATTTTACAGCTTGCATAGGAGGGAGCCTCGCACTCTTTTACAAAATTTTAGGAGCATCTTTCATTTAAAATTGCACCTTCCATCTTTTGCATTTTTCTGAGGCTGCCTTTGTGCCTTTTTCCTTTTCTCCCTCTTGTTGACTTCATTGGGTCCACATTTCAGAATTTTCTTGGATTTATTTTTTATTTTATTTTTTCTTGTCATTTTTCTTTTATTTTTTTATTGTCCTGCACTATGGGTAACAATCTTATTTGTGAATCTTGTCTTATGTTTGATTTCCATGTTAAATTCTACCAAGAGATATAGCCATCTAGCTTTTTTGGTAGACAACTTGGGATGGGACTAGAAGTAGTTGAGTGAGATGTTGTCTGTAAAGACATTATCTTGTACATAGTGCTTCCACTTTCTAAGGAAATGGATTACTACCAGCATCTTGTTCTCATGGGTACTCCTGTTAGCAATCATGTTTGTCATGCCTTGTCATCTCCTACTCTAAGCCTCAATCTGAGTTAGACGAGGACTTTTGGAGCTTTGACAAGTCTATCATGTGTTTTGATGGAGGAGGCTACTCATTCCAGAGTGGCTATATGGGTGCATTTATTTTGTTTGTCACGTTCTAATGTGTTTTCTATGGCCAGTTTATGCATTTCCCAAACTATCCACATCTACCCAAACATTGTCCTTGCTAGTCGAATTTTTTGGTGGTCATCTAACATTTTTCTAGACATTTATTATGCCATGACTAGCATTAAATGTTGGTCGGCCAATATGGATGGCATTTCCAAATTTCAATAGGCCAATCTAGGGGTTTTGTTGCTGTTTATAGCCATTTCCCACTTGACAGTCATTTATATCATGTCATCTTCCTTCCTTCTTACAGGTGCACACTTTGACTCTATCATCTTTCTCTGTCTCTAGTGTTGCCCTCATCATCAGCCCTGATCTAGTGCCCTCATTGACGATGTGGGCTGCATGCAAGGACTAATCAATCCATCATCATTTTATCAGCATTATTCTTCAGTTAGTGCAGTATTCTTCCCTCATCTTTTGTCTCCTCTCTCTCTCTCCTTCTTTCTGCTTCTCTTTGTCTTCATGTTTCTCTTTTGTTGTGCACTTTGATATGGTATCATTGCCTAAGTGAGGACATAGTCTGAAGATTTCTTGAAGAAGAGTAGGTTTTCATTACGGAGAAGCATACTGGATTTTCAAAACATAGATTTTCAGTCTACGTTTATTGTGTTTATAGCTCAATCAAGTGCTCCACTATCCGTTCACCCCTAGGCAACCAACAAGTGACAATCTCTAAGGAGCAAGTGGCAACTTATTTGTATCAGACGGCATCAACTTTTTCGTTTTGACCAAAACACAAACGCAACATTTTTTGCAAGTGTCAACATAATTCCGTAGGTGTCAACTTTCTCAGCCTTGGTAATAGCTTTCTACTATGACCATTGGTTTTTTGTGCAGGTGACAACCTCTTGGTGGCATGCAATAGTTGTTTCTCTATTAAATGAAGCTTTTTG
Source organism: Lygodium microphyllum (assembly GCF_053477565.2). Lineage (NCBI taxonomy): Eukaryota > Viridiplantae > Streptophyta > Polypodiopsida > Schizaeales > Lygodiaceae > Lygodium > Lygodium microphyllum. The sequence goes on along the minus strand of NW_028229647.1, from coordinate 103,108 downwards.
GAAGATTGCAGGTTCGAAGATGTCTTATCGCCAATTCTTTGTTGACTTAGAGGATGAGGTCTCTATTCCTTCCTCTAAGAGACAGAGAGATTTTCGTGCTCATTCACGTGACAAATAGAGATCTCCTAGCCCGTTTGTACATGATCCCTCTCATCGTCATTCTCTCCATGTTTCATAGAAGGCCCATTGTGTTGCCTTCATAAGCCATTTATGGCACCCTCAATACATGTACCCATACTTATTTCTTTGCCCAAAGAAGATCAGCTCGATGGTTCCAACTACTTCCTTTGGTTGTGTAAAGTGGAGTGTATCCTTGATACCTTCAATCTTTGGCATTTTGTTACCTACCCTATTCCCCATCTATTGGTGGATCCCACCATTGGATCATCAATGGATCGTGTGGCCTTATCGGATCAGCTCAACTCTAGAGCCCAATTTTTCCTCTATATGAGCTTACAAGGCTCTATCCTAGGTTGTAGAAAGTAGCAGAAGTGTGGACAAAGCTTGGTTCTTTGTACCATTAGAATACCATTTCCCATCAGATTACCCTCAAGAAGAAATTATGAATGCTCATTTTTTATGATTCTCCTTTCATGAAAGATCATATCAATAGGTTGGAGATGTTGAGAAATGACAAATGATGTATGCTCCAAGAAGAGATGTCCTAAATTCCATATGCACAATGGAGAAAAAGGGACCCATCATGAGCCTATAAAGTGATGTACCTTCTTATCATTCAATTATGAAATACAATTGTACTTTTTCCTTTCAGTCATAGTCACAATCATACTCAAGATTGTGTTTATGAGTCGGATTTTCCATCTCAGAACCTAATTCACTTGAGTAATCTATCTAATCTATGTTATCATGAACATTGTCTTTGTGTTCCATCTGCCATAGCCATGCTCTAGATCCATGCATTTCAACATGTTATTAGAGCCAAGGTGAGCATGGCTTAGCTCTGCTCAGCTCCCTTCTCTGCTCTGCCAGCTCCTCTTCATTATTGTTTTGCTCAAGTCCAAGTAAAGGTCTCATCTTACACCTCTATCTTCACTTAACCTTCTATGGCAGCCATAGCCAGCAACATCATGTTTGCTTGGAGGCCCTGGATCTAGCCAAAGAAGAGGAGATAGATCATGCCTTGAACTGGGAAAATATTCTTCTGCTCAGGATGCCTCAGGCTAGTACATCAAACCACAACATTGGCCTCTTCCTTACTCGACATTACGAATTTTCCAGCTCGTTGTTCCAATCTGTGCCTCCTCTGGTTGTACTGTTGCTATTGTGCGCACATGCCGCGATCCTCCCTACAATCATAGGGCAATGAAAGGTTGGATAATGAGTTTATTCCCCATCAAATGATTCATCAAATGGTTGCCTCTACAAGCTACTATGACCAAAAAATTAGTCGGGTCTATCAGAAACCCTAAAGACTCCATAGCCAAAGCTTCAAAGCTTGACATTTTTCACTGGTTCTTCTCAAAAAGCTATCAACAGTGATTTTAATTACTCAGCTATACTCTCTAAAGTTCACTACAGATCTGGAATTTCCCAAGTAAGCTGAGAAGTCATCCACAAAGATTCAAGAGAAGACTAAGACTCCATACCCATTTCACCTCAAGCTTTCTTTTCACTTCATTTTCACACCTCTCTTAGCTCAAGGAAGTTCCTATAACTTTGATTTGGTGATTCACTTAGTTTCCACCAAGTTCTTTTCCAGAAAGAAGGGGAGAAATCACCATCAACATCAAGCTCAATATAAAGACACAAATCTTCAAGCGTAGTATCTATTGATACTCAACTAGTGTTATTTGGCACTAATCTACTTGTGTTCTTGGGCAACTCACTTTTTGGTATTATCTCAGCTATTTGAAGCTTATCTACATGGCAAAACTCAAACAAATAGCCAAGTTCAATGGAGAAGGCTTTCATGCCTGGAAGGAGAAGACCATGTACCACCTTATGCAGAAGGACTTGTGGGACCTATTTGAGGATGATGGAAGTAGCAAGAAGGAAGATGATGAAGACAGGTTCATTGAAGAAGACTAGCTCAAGACAAAGGAGTGGAAAAATATGAACAACAAGGCTCTAGACATCATTGCCTGGGGGACTATCTAATGATGTATTGCACCATATCTCTAGCACCAAATATGCTAAAAAGGCTTGGGATGAGCTTGATAGGATCTTTGGAAGTCAAGCCAAAAACTCTAAGTTCAAGTTGTTAATGGAGTTCTATAAGCTTGACATTAAAAACAGCACTTCAATGACTATGCATATTAACAAATTCAAAAGTCTAAAAACTCAACTTGCCACTTTGAAAAAAACAATAGATGAAGATGCAACCAATGTTGTACTCCTTACTAGTATAAACTAGGATCCTTATGAAAATCTTGTCTCTACTCTCAGCAATGTACCTAATTTGTCATAGAAAGATACTGAGTACTCTCTTCTTGATGAAGAGAACAAATAAAAGAACAAGAATACAAAATACGGTGTCTCATCATCTAGGGAAAATCTCTTATACACCAAAGGAGTTGTTGGAGCAAAAGGCCGAGGTCGAGGATTCAACTCCGACAACAAATATGGGATGACATGTCAATATTGTGGTAAGACTGGCCATATAGCTAGTGAATGTTTCCATCATAAAAGAGTACAATAGGTGGAGAATGGTAACCATCAGAATCAGTTCATGAATGAAAGAGAAGAAGAAGAAGAAGATGCTTTCGCCATCAACAACAACTCTAACATATTGTTTGAAGAAATTATCTTTCCCATAGTGGATCTTATGTTTTCCCAAAGTGGACTTTGTTTCCCTTAGTGGATTTTCTTTGTAAAACAAAACCCTTGCCAAAGATTTAAAGTTTCAAGCTTTAACCTGACTAGGCTTCCTATGAGCTAGTCTCCCGGGCCCTGTCATCATGTAGGGGGGGGGGGAAGCCAACAAGTGCAGGAACTTATCATTTGAGGGGGGGTGTTGAGAAATGACAAATGATGTATGCTCCAAGAAGAGATGTTATGAATCCCATATGCACCGTGGAGAAAAAAGGGAACCATCATGAGCCTATAAAGTGATGTACCTTCTTATCATTCAATGATGAAATACAACTGTTCTTTGCCCTTTTAGTCATAATCAGTGTCATACTCAAGATTGTGTTTATGAGTCCAAGCTTCCATCTTGGAACCTAATTCACTTGAGTAACAATTGGTCTATCTAATCTATGTTATCATGAGCATTATCTTTGTGTTCCATCCGCCATAGCCATGCTCTAGATCCATGCATTTTAACAAACATGAGGGATGAGCTTGCATCCCCTATGATTCTTTTGACTCAACTACCACCTCCCTAATTTGATGTCTTCTACACAATCCTTCTTACATTGAGGACCCATGAGAACCTTTTATGGAAGGAGCTTGCCTCTCTTGTTTTGGAGCATGACGAGCATGCCAAAGAGGCAGCTAGTGGATCCACCTCCACCAAAGCTTTTATTGCAAGTTTGGAAGGGGGGAAGAAGAAGAAAGGGAAGTCAAAGGCTAAATGATAGGAGAGTTCTTAAGGCTTTGACTCTGACTTGGAGAAGCCTAAATTCCCATAATGTGCAAAGGGGGCACATCCAGAGGAGAAATATTGGAAGAAGTACCCTCACCTTCGTCTAGGAGTGAAGGATGAAGCCTAAATGTCCAAGCCTTCTACCTCTACTCTAGCAGTTACCCATGAGTCAATGTTCCTTCATATTGTTCACTTAGAGGAACCTTCTTCAATGGTTGCCTCATCTTCTGAGAGGCCTTGGATGGTTGAAGTGGAGCTTCTAGTCATATGACTTGACAATATGATTTGTTGCAGGATCTATGCCCTTTTGGGGATTATTTCACTATCGGTGATCTTATTTCAGTGCCTATTGGTGGTGTTGGCACTTTGCCTTTGTTTCCTGTGACAACGGGTTGAGCTCTCTTTCACATGCCCTTTATGTTCCAAACTTGGGTTTTCCACTCCTCTCATTTTATGGCCTTACTAGGCTTTGTACTCAAGTTTTCTTCACCGAGCAAGATCTTTGTATTCAAAATTCTACTACATGGGCTATTATAGCAAAAAGGTTGATAGGAGAGTGGGTTTTACAGGCTCCATTCCCCTTTTCTTATGCAGGGTCTTTTGAGGCAGTTTTTTATCTCAAATACTAGCCTTAAATGTTCCTTGTGCTCCTCTAAAGTTTTGCAATAGATTAAGAGGTCATGTATGTATATAATGATAAACATATCTATCTCTGGCCTAAATACCCCAGCCATTAATCCACAAAAAAATTTTGGCATGTTACTAAGTTCAAAGCCTAGGACTAGCCACTTGAAGCTTCCATATCTGGTATGGAAAGTCGTCTTTCAGATATCTTCTGCTACTATGCAGATTTGGTGGTAGCCTAATCTAAGATCTATGTGCCTAAATTATTTCACTCCATGAGTCTACTTAACAAGTTCTCAACCAAGGGCATTGGGTATTTATTCTTGATGGTGATTTTGTTAAGTGCCATATAGTCTACGCACAATCTGTCCACTATCCTTCTTCTTGGCAAACAATAGTTGTGGAAACTTGGCCAGATAAAGCCTTGCTCTTCCAATTCATGTAGTTGCTTTTTCAATTCCATCAATTCAATGTGATTCATTCAATATAGGTCCCTAGCTGGGGGGGATTGCCCCGGAGATTAACTCAATCTTGTGATCTACATCTCTTTTGGGGGGATTGCCCCCGAGATTAACTCAATCTTGTGATCTACATCTCTTTTGGGGGATTAGCCTTTGGATAGCTCTGTGGGCATCACACCTGCATATTCTTGAAGTGTTTCTTCCACTTCTTTGTTTCCAACTTGTAGTTTGAGGCCATTGGCTGTCTCTTTCTCCATGGGTCTGATCATGCATAAGTACATTGTCGGCCATGATGCGAGGCCTAATGTTTGTGACTAGTTGTGGCATTGACTGAATTAGAGCTCATGGCTTGCTAGGTCTTGATTTTGTAGCTTGGCAAGAGACTCCTATTTTTTTATCATTCATCTACACTTAATTAGTGTTCTACTTGGGAGCTACATCCTTTCACATGGCACTTGGACACCTTCTCCTTGCATATCTAGTAATATGTCATTAATTCCCTTGCCAAACATTATGATCATATACTTCTCATAGGGTCGAAGGGATGGTCTCTAACACTCGCTCTCAGATCCTGGATGAGGCATAAGGTTGAGAGATCTAGCATGTCTCTGAAGAAGAGCATGGGAAAGTGCCTTTGTAAACAAATCTACAAGATTATCATCTATCTTATAGTTATCCACATCAATGGTCGCATCCAGAAGCTTCTCCCTAATGAAGTGGTACTAGATCTCTATGTGCTTTATCTGGGCATGGAATACAAGATTTTGTACCAAGGCAATGCAACTCTCATTGTCGCATCGTAGAAGAGTAGGACGAGTCTGGGGGCAACCAAGCTCCTCCAATAATCTCTGAAGCCACACAACCTCACATGTGGTGGAAGACACGGCTCGATACTCTGCCTCAGTAGAAGAAAGGGCTACCGTGGGTTGCTTCTTGTTACTCCATGAGATAACACCTATATCCAATGTAAAACAATAGCCCGTAGGAGACCGTCGATGTTCCACATTGACAGCCCAATCGAAGTCACTCCAACCTGCAAGAACAAGAACTAAAGCACCCGTACCTACTAGATAATAAATCCCTAGGTTAGAGGTCCCCCTCAAATACCGAAGAATCCTCTGGGCAGCCTGCCAATGCACCTGTTTTGGTTCACTCATGAAACCCACCAAGAGACCTACATCAAAACAAAGATCAACACGAGTGTTGAGGAGCCAAATCAATGATCCAATCAGCTTAGGGTAGTGGGAAGCATCTGTCAAGGGAGAATCGGAGTGTGAAGTGGCCTTCCAGTTTGGATCCATAGGAGTAGAAATGGTCCGTCATCTCAAAAGTCACCAAAATCTCTTGAATGTATCTCTGCTAAGAGATGAAAATCCCCCTCTAAGACTGATAAATCTCGTGACCCAAGAAGAAATGAAGAAGCCCCAAGTCCCCCTCATCTCAAACTTTTGATGTAAAGCTGTCTTCGTTGCTTGGACCTTCTATGCATGGTCATCTATAAGAATCAAATCATCAACATACAACACAAACAACACATGACTAGCCTCGGAAGTGTGTACATAAAGCTGTGGATCGGCCTTGGGGTGTTGATATCCCAATGGTGAATGAAGGAACGAGTTAATCTTCTCGTTGCATGCACGCAAAGCCTGCTTTAGGCCATACAAGGCCTTCTTCAACATGTATACTTTCCCGTCCGAGGATCCAAAGCCAAGAGGCTGCTCCACATAGATCTTCACCTTCAAGTCACCGTTGAGGAAGGTCGACTTCACATCCAACTGGTATACAGGCCATCTCCTATGACCAGCCAAGGCAAGAACAACTTGAATAGTCGCCATACGAGTAGTGGGGGAAAAAGTATCATGGAAGTCAATGCATGGGCATTGAGAAAAACCTTTAGCAACAAGGTGGGCCTTGTGCTTGTCCAAAGAACCATCGCTAAGGTACTTGGTCTTGAAGACCCGCTTGACGCCAATCACCTTCTTATGAGAGGGATGATACAGGAGGTACCAAGTGCCATTCCTCTCAATAGCCTCCAACTCGGCTTCCATAGATTTCTGCCAATGGTCAGACTGCAAAGCCTCCTCCACAGAGGTGGGCTCTTGATCCTGCATAACACAAGTCATCAAACAATAGTTAGAGCAAACAAGCTTCGGAATGTACCTGGTACCTCCATGACATCTGCGGTCCATCCTACATGTCCCACTCCTTAGGGATCCCCTCAATCCTTGAATCTCAAAGTGTGTCATGGGCCCAACAAGGAGGAGGTCGAATCTCTTCTCATCGTTCTCCATCTACTGAAGACTCAAGGACATCTATCGGCGGAGGCTCCACTAGGGTGGCCGATGGAAGAGAAAACTCTATATTTGAAGCAAAATCTTCATCAAGAGGCTCTAGCTCCTAACAAGCTGTCTCGGGAGCCCAACTCTCCCCTAGATCTCCAAGTATGGGGTGCCCCTCACCCCCTACTATGGCCAAACCTTCCACAAAGCGCACATCTTGGCTTGTGTAGACTTTCCACTTCACGGGATCATATAGGCAATATCCTTGGGACTGGGAGCTGTAGCCAACAAACACCTATCTACAAGAAGCCGCTTTGAATTTGTCTTGTTGAGTCTTGGGGAGTGCACATATGCATCACACCCAAAAACCCTAAAATAAGAAACATCAAGCTTAGTCCCAAAGTAAGCCTCAAAAGGTATCATCCCATCAATGACCGAAGTGGGGGATCAATTGAGGATGTGGATTGTGGTAGCCACTGCATCAGCCCATAGAAAATGAGGTGTCTATCGGTGCTCCATCGTGGTGCATGCCATCTCAATCACACTTCAGTTCTTCCACTCCAAAATGCGATTCTCTTGAGGAGTGTTGGTATTAGCAAACTCCTGGTGAATGCCCCTATTTGCACAAAAACGAGCAAACTCATTAGAAACAAATTCATCACCCTTGTCTAATCGCAAGGTCTTCAATCGCCGGCATGATCGATTCTCCTTAAAGAGAAGCCGATCCTTGAAGTGGGAGAAAGCCTCCGACTTCACTGCCAAGGAGTAGGCCCAAGTCATCACGTTATAGTCATCTACAATCAACATGAAGTATGAGCTCCCCTTCAAGGACTCGGTCCTCATAGGGCAACAAAGATCCGTAGATACAAGCTCCAACGGTGAAGTCAACCGCCGCGAAGCTTTATTGAGAATCACATCCCTATGCTGCTTCCCACGAATGCAGAAGACACAAGGTTGTTGGCTCACCACTATGTCCGACAACCCTCCAACAAGTTGCTCGGATTGTGTCTTTGAGATGTAAGAAGAAGAGAAGTAAGAGCTAAAGAAGTCTTCAATTTGTAAATGTCGTTCTCCTCATACCTTGTGAAGAGAAAACCTTCCTGGATCCACGATCAAGGACTCGAACAGCATCACTGTCAAACTCCACCAAAAGGTCAAGAGAAAAAAATTTATGTATTAAAAGTAAATGATGTCAAGAATCCCGTGGTGGAGGAACTTGCTTGAGTTGCGGCGCCAAACACACATTGTATACACAAGAGGAAGCTCACTCAAGAACACAAGAAGAGAGATGGAGGCCAAAACGTTTTCTTTCTGGTTTCTTCTTCTTCTTCCACACACTATACAATGTTCACAAAGTATAGATAAGATACAACATAAAGGAAAGTGGCCTACTAAGTCAAACAGTGCATAACCGACTACACTAATCGATTGGCGCTATGTCTTTGCCAGTTGTAGATAGGTGTAACAAACTAAATATAATAAGTGATAAGTCAATGGCCATGTGAGTATCATAATGACCACCAACGTGTTAAGTGTAGATGTGCGGACCCATCTAGCCAGGTGGTCCATCATCAATGTCTGCACGTGTTGAGCTTGCCATCTCAACACTCCCCCTCAAGCTCAACTCTATCTTTGCAACTCCAAGTAAGATTCGGAACTTTCGAAGCTTCTCTGCACCCAATGCCTTTGTGAAAATGTCAACTATCTGATCTTGTGTGCTGACATATACCAAGTCAATCTCTCCTGCAATTACCTTTTCTCCCACAGAGTGGTAGTGCACCTCAATGTGTTTTGTCCTAGCATGGAACACTGGATTTCTAGCTAGCTGTATGCTGGTCATGTTGTCACAATGAATGACAACTAGACCATCTCCCTGCACGTCCAAATCACCTAATAACTTATGTAGCCATACCACCTCACATGCTGCCATAGCAACACCTCTATACTCAACCTCTGTACTCGATAAGGCAACTGAGGTTGCTTTTTGCTGCTCCATGTAACTGCTGCACTACCAAGGGAAAACATGAATCCACTTGTAGATCTTCTGTCTGACTTGCTACCATCCCAATCTGCATCTGTGTATCCAAAGACCTGTACGTCCTTACCTACCTCATAAAAAAGTCCATAATGTAAAGTGGACTTCACATACCTCAATATACGTCTAACTGCATCCAAATGAGGCTTCCTAAGCATTTGCATAAACTGACTGACAAGGCCAACATCATAGCTCAAGTCTGGCCTTGTGATAGTCATGTAAATCAAACTCCTTACTATCCTCCTAAACATAGTAGGGTCTTCTATCTCATCCCCAACATCAGCACTCAACTTCACATTTTGCTCCAATGGTACTGAAAGAGGTTTAGATGTTGTCATACCATACTTGGATAACATATCCAAGCCATACTGCCTTTGGGATAGCCATATACCATCATTATATCTGATCACCTCAATACCAAGAAAGTATCTCAGCTCACCTAAATCTTTCATCTCAAACTTCTTCTTCAAGAAGTCCTTAACTTCAGCAATCCCATTGTCACTATCACTTGTAATAATCAAGTCATCCACATAGATGACTATGATGACTAAACCTGCATCTCCCTTTCTCACATAAAGTGAGTGATCAGCATCAGAAATACAAAATCCAATATTGACAAGGTACTCTCCAATCTTATCAGACTATGCTCTAGGTGCTTGCTTTAGCCCATAGAGCGCCTTCTTTAACCTGCACACATATGTGGGATGCTCTAAATCCTCATAACCTGTTGGCTGCTCCATATACACTTTTTCTTGCAATTCACCATGCAAGAAGGCATTCTTAACATCCATTTGCAACAAACTCCAACCTTTGGCTACTGCCAAGGCAATCACACACCTAACAGTTGCCATCCTAGCAACTGGACTGAATGTCTATTCATAATCTATGCCATATGTTTGAGCATAGCCTTTTGCAACCAGCCTAGCCTTATACCTGCTAATTGAACCATCTGCATTATGCTTGACTTTGTAAACCCACTTACAACCAATAGCTTTCTTACCCTTAGGCAAGGGTACCAAATCCCAAGTCTTGTTGGCCTCTAATGCAGCCATCTCCTCATCCATTGCTGCATCCCAATGAGCATGACCAACAGCATCCTCAAAACAAGTGGGCTCAACATCCTCAACTAGTTTCACCATATAAGCATAATGGTGAGCTACATAACCTTCAAAACCAAATATTTTAACAGGGTATCTGACCTTGCTAGATCTGCATACCACCAAATCACTCAATGGAGCCTTTACATTACTATGAGCTCTCTGTACACCTAGTGTCTTGACTGAAGGAATACCAAGCTCATCATCCAAGCTCTTTGAACCACTGGAATCTCCGTCAAATCCCAAATGACTGGTACATACATCATTACCATTCAGCACTTTCTTCTTTCCTTTGTCCTTCCCTGCAGCACTTATAGATCCACCTGAAGATGTGGGGCTACTACTTAGTCTCCCAGACCAAGGGCTCACTGTAGGTGTAGTACCAAATGATGTTTCTAGTCCACTAAGACTCCATGATTCTTGTTAATCTTTCTGCACATAGTTGTCCTGGTCATTATCATCATCCAAAACATCACCAACAGGTATATACCAACTTCCCATCTCATCAAAGATAACATCCCTACTCACTCTGAACTCACCTGTGACAGGGTTATAACAACGATACCCTTTCTACTCTAAAGAGTATCCAATAAAAACACCTTTTTCTGCCTTTGGATCAAAGCTTCTTCCATAGCTCATCTGGCACATGAACATATGCAACACAGCCAAATACCTTCAAGTGCGATGCATCAGGCTTCTTGCCAGTAAAGCATTCTTCAGGAGTCATCCCATGAACTACAGCTGTGGGAGTTCTGTTCATAATGTAAATAGCAGTATGGACAACCTCAGACCAAAAATGTTTAGGCATATAATTTTCAACCATTAATGCCCATGCAACTTCTGTAATATGCCTATTTTTTCTTTCTGCAATACCATTTTGCTGTAGGGTATACCTGCAAGTAAATTGTTTTTTTATCCCATGAGTCCTCAAGAAGCCACTGAACTCATTAGAGAGGTACTCTCCCCCTCCATCTGATGTCAAACACTTTACTTTTAAGCTTGTTTCTGTTTCAACAGCTGCCTTAAAAGATTTGAAGTGCTCAAACACGTCACTTTTTTCATTCATAAAGTATACCCATAACTTCCTTGAACAGTCATCAATAAATGTGACAAAGTATTTATTGCCACCAAGAGATACATTCTGTGTAGGCCCCCAAACATCAATATGCACTACATCAAGTATTTTTCTACTCACTTCTCTGTCATGTGAGAAGGGTTGTGCCTGCTTACCAAACTGGCATGCTTCACAGACTTTATGCAATTCTGTAACCAATCCTCTGGACTGCATTAATTTCAGCCTTTGCACATTTACATGTCCAATACGTTTATGCCATATTTCAATATCTGCAACTACTCCTTTTCCTTTAGCATACATAGCAGCATCGATTGCAGGAATTCCAGCATCTAAAGTGAACATTCAGCCAACTCTACTTCCTTTTGCGACCAACCTGCACTTATCATTAAAGTCTTCTACAAAACAACCTTTCGCATTGAATCGGACCTGCAACCCCTGCTCTATCATTTGGCCAACAAACACTAGATTCTTTGTAATTGAAGGCACATGTAATACATCTGTCAGACTCTTTGTCTGGTCATCATACAAGGACAAGGGAACCTTTCCAATGTGTGAAATTGGGTGGCATGAATCATTGCCCATCTGCACATAACCTGGATTTTGTAAGTCTTGCATCTCTCCAAACCATTCAACATGACTAGTCATATGATTAGATGTACCTGAATTGACATACCATACATCATCATGTGTCCCCTATCCTGTAACTGCATTCATCATATGCTGCATGACAAACAAATGCTCATTTTTGTCTTCATTCTGTCGTGAAGGCGATGCATAGTTTCCTTGCTGCAATTTATCACTACGAATATCATCCTTCTTTGCATAGCAATGGACTGCAATATGGCATGTTTTGCCACAATAATAGCAAACAATAGTAGAATTTTCAGAACCTCTATTCTACCATCCACCTCTTTCTCTAGAGCTCCCCCTGCCTCTAAAGTTTCCTCTGCCTCCAGAAACCTGCATTTCACCAAACTATTGATTGAACATGTTTTGCTGGTTATCGCTAGCACATCCCATACCACGGCCTCTCGAAGAGCATCTTCCACGTCCCCTTCCTGAACTCGAGTAAAATGCTTGGACCTGTTCACCATTTCTTTCAGACGAATCACCCTACATAATGATATCTTTAGTAATCATGAGAGAGATCAACTCATCAAAATCTAGAAATGGCTTCCGTACATATACTGAAGTGACAAATGATTTCCATGCCTTCTCATTATTAAGACCACTTAGAGTGGATGAAACCAAATCATCATCATTTGGCATTGCATCAATCGTTGCTAAGGCATTTACAATGCTCCTCACCTTCAAAACATACTCATTGACAGACATTTTTCCTTTCTTCAAGGCATTCAACTCTTGCTTGAGTTGAATCTTTCTTACCTTTGTATTTACTGAAAATATGCTCTCAAAAATTGTCCAAGCTGCATGTGAAGTTTCTGCATTCCTAATATGTCCTAGCATAGTATTATCAATTACTACAAATAGCCAGTACATCACCTTTTTGTCTTTTGCATTCCACTCTTTCCATGCTTTTAACTCATCTGCAGCAGTTGGAGGAATACCCAGCTCTGGCTCATTTTCTTCACCTAAGACAAACTCATAAAGGCCCTTTCCAATGAGGAAGTTCGTCACACGGAACTTCCATGAATGGTAGTTGTTCTTGTCGAGCTTCTCAATAATGGGATTTCCACTATTCTTTGCCATTATCACAAACAAGGATATAACACAACAAGCTAGTCTTCTGCAATCTTCCATAACATGTGCACAATAATACACCAAGCAACCTTTTTCACTGATTGCTCAACAATGCATGTAATTTGCAACCTGTTTGTAGATAAACCTTATGTTTGCTTCCTGTAAACACCTCAAAAATTACAGATTCGCAATCTGTAACCTATGCACCCACTTTTGGTCAATACAGCTGAAATCACAGTGTACCCTGAAACTGTTGTCCGCAACCTTGCAGCTCTAAGACGGGGCCTGAAATGGCCTCAAATGCCCAAAGTAACTGCGGTAAGCCCTAAAGGGCATTTGTGTAGAATATACAATGATCTGCTTGCACACCAAATCTCATAGCAATCTCAAATTTTTTATCGACCCTACTTCTGATGCCTCCACAAGCACTATCCAAGAGAGAGAGTGGAAGAATGGGAGAGCTTCTACCTGTTGCTTGCTTGCTCGAACCTTGCTTCTTCTCCTTCACTTCAGCCTTCGAAATTAGCCTCTCTTAATGGCGCAGCTCTGATACCATATCAAGAATCACGTGGTGGGGGGAGTTGCTTGAGCTGCGGCGCCAAACACACATTGTATACACAAGAGGAAGCTCACTCAAGAACACAAGAAGAGAGATGGAGGCCAAAATGTTTTCTTGCTGGTTTCTTCTTCTTCTTCCACACACTATACAATGTACACGAAGTATAGATAAGATACAACATAAAGGAAAGTGGCCTACTAAGTCAAACAATGCATAACTAACTACACTAATCGACTAGCGATATCTCTTTGCCAACTGTAGGTAGGTGTAACAAACTAAATATAATAAGTGATAAGTCAGTGGCCATGTGAGTATCATAATGACCACCAATGTGCTAAGTGTAGACGCGCGGACCCATCTAGCCAGGTGGTCCATCATCAATGTCCGCACGTATTAAGCTTGTCATCTCAATAAATGATACCCTAAACTTGGTACATACAACACCTCAAAAGTATGGGTACCACCACGTCCATCTGGAATCAACTACATCTCACCCCACACAACAATGGACATTGAAGAGCTATCTCCTATGAGAATGTGCCCACGCGAAGGTCGCAAATGGGCAACACCAACAATAGAAGGAGTCATGTGCCATGAGGCACCACTGTCAATGATCCACTCTCGAGCTTGGGGGACCATCATCGTAGCATCAGAAGTCTTTGGTGTAGGGTCCTCAATGACCGCTAAGTGTAGAAAAGCAGCTGATGAGGATGCAACCACCACTCCAGAATCCTTTGTGTCCTTCCTCTTGGTGTCCTTCTTATCCTTGTCGGGACAATCCTTCTTCCAATGACTGATCTTACCACAAATATGGCATGTTGATTCCTTCGCCTTGTCCTTCTTTCGTTTGTTGTCCTCCTTCTTCTTTTGGTCCTTCCTCTTCTTCTGAGAGGCTTGACCTGTCAATGCCTCCAATTTGGAAGCATTCTATCTCTTCAACTATTCCTCTTGGTCCAAGACCATAGGAACTAACTCTTCCCAACGAAGAGTCGACTCCTGCCCTGAAGCAATAAGAGCAGAGTAAAAGACACTGAATCCCGGCGGCAACTAGGACAGTAAAGTGATCGCCTTGTCTTCAGAGGAAATCAGCTTTCCTGCATTCTGAATCTATATCTGAAGCTGTCTCAGCTTGTTGATGTGCTCCTGCAGCAAAGAAGACTTGTTCACGGATAGGGTCCGCATTTGCACCTCCAAAGAAATCCTCTTCATCAGGGTCATCTGGTTGTACGTCTAGTCGAGAACTCCAGCCATATCTCTCAAGCCACTGTCAAGTGCTCGATGTGAGCTATCACAACTGTAGCACAAGACAAAAAACAAAAAGAACGAATCCTAGCATTTAGTTTGTCCCAGTGAGACTGGGCCTTGGTCAACTCTGCACGAGCATTTGAAGAGAGTTTGAACTCATCTCTCGCCAAGGGCCGTTCGATCTCCTCCGTCACGAGCTCCACCAAATCGTAAGACTCCAAGATGGCCAACATCATCACGCGCCAGATGCAGTAATTGTCACCATCGAGCTTTTGATCTGATGAAAGAGCCGGTAACACAGGCACCTTCCGATCTATGATCACCTGGAACTCCAAGTCAATCTCTGTAGACATTTTTACCTGCAATGCCTGCATAAATGCAAAAGCAGCCCTCTCTGACCATGAAGAAATAGCTTGCTAGGGCTCTTTCCTCCACTTCCCGAACCTTCTTCAACCACCGGAGGCAATGAAAATGTAAAATTTACAATTGAAGGCCGAAAACGCAACCTTCTCTTCAAACAGCAACAAATTCACCAACTGGACTCCTTTCCCATGCACCCATGCTCGCTTTAGCCTCGTTCTGATACACAGCCCTCCCACTCACCCTAGAATACTAGAAATGCAAGCTTGTGTCGCACTGAAATCTCCTCTTCAAGTAGGCTCTTCACTTCGTCTGTCTTCACCACTCTGATACCATATCAAAGTGCAGCGATGCGAAAGCGTGGGACCAAGACTGAGAGAGAGAGTGAACACAAAGAGAAGAGAGACACACAGAGAAAGAGATAGTAGAACAAGATCTGTTGTAGGAAGTATGTTAAATACAAAGGAATGCATATCTGTACACAGGAGCAGTGCATATGTCTGTGTATCTCCTCGATGATGTCACCACACAAACACACCTCGAGGACAGCAAGGCCTGATCACGATCTGATCTCCCCGATCTGCTGAGAGTGTCTGTGAATAAATGAGTGTGTGTCAAAAGACTGGCTATATAAAGCCTAGAAAAAACAATATCCACAACTGCATTAAATGTAGCCAACTACATTTAAAAATGCCCAGAGCTGTCCAACTACACAATCCCCTACCATGTGGCTGCGACAACATCTCCCATCACACGTGACTGCTAACCTAGCAGAAAAAATGATGTGGCACCTTGCTACTGCTGACGTGGCACTCAAACTGACCTTGAATTGCTCTGCACACTGTCTGAAAGAGAAAAATGTATGTGTCTAAGGGATGATCTCTAACAGGTGCGGCCTTGCTCTTGCTCCAGCAAATGCCATCTAGTGGCATTCTCTTCAAGATAAATAACTGCCACTTCTCCCTTCCTCTCTTCAATGATCCTAGCATACTACCACTTCTCCCTTCTTCTCTTCAATGATCCTAGCATACTTTAAGTATCTATCTACCTCTACAATCCACTTCTTCAAAATCAACCCATCTCTCTCTCCCTTATTCTTGGTGAGTTGGGGCATCTTGAACTTGTCATAGTTATCTTCTGAACTCACACTCTCCTCTCCATCAATACTTCCTTTCGTCTCCTATTGTTGTTTCATCCACTCCTTGTACGCTTGCTCCTCTTCAAATTTTCTTATCTTTTCCTCCTTTTCTTCCTTCATTTGCATGCTCTTCCAAATTGAATATAACAAGTCCGAGATGCCCTCTAACTATCTCTCTAATTTAGCTATTTTCTCTTCTTGGGCTTCTCTCCATTCTTGACCTCGGCTCTTCTTCCTCTCTTCAATCATTGGGATGGGTACATTCTCTCCGTTGTCCTCCATGTTGTTGTGAGAAGCCGCACCTCGGCTCTGGGTGGTGTGTCGCAGGGAAGCCATGCCTCGGAGGTTGTTGCTAGAAGGAAGCAGTGTTTTGCCTTCTAATGGTAGTTGTGCATTTTGCCTTTGGGTGGTAATTGTGCCACGGGAAAGACATGTCACAACTTCATATGGTAGCTTTTGTCGGGGTCATCGCGCCAAGGCGTCACAACGGGGGTTAACATGATGTGGAATATCACAATGTGGATCATTATGTCACGATTTCACAGCATTGGATCTTTTCCCCTACTTCTACAAGCATTCCTCAGCTCAAAGCAAGAGTTGCTCTAATACGAAGTGTAATGCACCTACACTCACTCACTCAACATGGCACAAAAAGGTAACATGATATGTGAGAGCAAGGTATACTTTTGTATTATTCAACAAAAGAAGCGGTACAACATAGGCACATCCCAAGACTATAGCGTCGTAACGGCACACGTGGGGGTTTCACCATTCGGTTTATGGAATCACACGTAGAGTGAAAACCAAGTAGGACTCAAAGTCCTCTATATAGGTGTTTTTGGCAATGATGCCATGATATAACTATAAAGCCCTTACACCCCCCCTACTCGAGTAATGCAAATATAAGACATGCAACAAGGGACTAGGACCATTAAGAGTACTCTTGTAATCGGTCTTGTTTCCCAAACCATGTAACAAGTTTTCTTTCCCTTCATTTATACAAATGTCATTTGAAGGGAGCCTAGTTGGGTACCCATTGTATGTTGTAAGAGTTGTACTACAAGAGAGGACATGCCTCCTAATAACAAAAGGAATTGTCATATTATGTCCATCAGTTTGAGCATGCATTTCGAAGTGCTGGTCTACATCTATTGGTATCAGTGGTGGCTGAGACTGCACTAGAGGAGAATCTGCCCATCACAATGCATGCAGGTCTGCAATAGTTTGTTATATTGGCTGATCTGAAGCAGACTGGACTAGAAAAGCCTCTTGCACAACATGCATGTGAATTGGGTACCTTTGTAACAAATGTCCTCAAGCATCCCTCTATTGCCTCGTCCCTTTGATAAGCCTAGATTCACATTTATCTGGACAACTACAATTCGATCAAGGTGGGTTACATTTCCAAAATCATGTTCATAATCTCCCTGTGTCTACTCATGCCAACAAGATGTCCCTGCACAAATTACATTTCCAAAATCATGTTCATGATCTCTCTCTATGTCAACTCATGCCAACAAAGTGTCCCTCCCAACTTATGTACTCAGACATAACAAGCATTTAATACAACATCCAAGCTTCAGCTGAAAATCACTATTCTTGAGTGTGAAACTGAAAGCTACCCATAAGAAACCAAACTCAAGGTAATACTTTTAAGGGATTTTTGCTGCCAATTTCCAGACCCTTTGGATCTCCTCATTGTGCACTTTGCTTGGGGTTTATTGGAAGCCCAACTGATGCTCTTTTGAGGCCTGTGAATCATGAGCTCTAACATCTACACTTAATCTCAGCTGAAGACCTCACTATGTAAGGAAGTAACCAGATCCTCCATGAAGAGCAAGAGCCACAGATAGTGCAGTAGTACAGGAAACTTCAACCTCATGGACAAGTTTTAAACACTAAGCTGCACAACTTGGGGTCATCAGAAAATATTTGCCTCTTTGCTTTGATCATCTGATATCTTTGTTAATTAGATCATAATCATATGTTTCAAATTCTGTCATTTATTATACCTGGCACCAAAAAAGAAAAATTGTACAAATATTCCTCCTCCTCGCATAGATGTCCTAGGACCATATCTAGATTAGCTATGTATCCCTCAACCTTCATGCATATATTCATGATTTCTAACACATCACATATGTCCTTGCTTTGATTACCACCCACAACAAAATCGTGTAACGTATTTCCGACCTCAACTAATGCAGTGCCAGGGGTTTTCTTTTTCCCTATACATCTCCTCATCTCCTCGACTCTGTTAGCATCCTTCCACCTGCCAGCACCTGCATACATGTCTGCCACCAGCAAGTATGCAGAGGCATCTTCCTGATTCACCTCAACAAGCTGATGAAAGCATTTTTCCCCAACTTCTACCTTTCCATAAAGCTTACAGGAATTAAGCAAGGTCGTCAACGTTCCATTGGAAGGAGGCTGCTTCATGGCTGCAATAAACCTTTCAGCCTCATGGACAAGCCCAGACCTTGCATAAAGATCAACCATGCAAGCATAATGATCCAACAATGGTTCCATATTATGTTGTTCTCTCATGGCTGTAAAGTATGCTTGGCCATTATAGACTAGGCTAGCATGGCTGCATGCAGCAAGAAGACATGTAAATGTCACAGAATTTGGCTTTACACCTTCCCCTTGCATCTCCTCAAAACATTGTACCGCTGTATTTCCTTCATGGTTTTCACCATATGCTTGTATCATTGCAGTCCATGAAACAACACCCCGAACCGGCAATTTGTCAAACACTACTCGTCCTTCTACAACTGAGCTGCATTTGCCATACATGTCCACCAATATGCTACCGACAAAAAGCTCTTTTTCAAAACCTCGTTTGAGAACTTCAGCATGCAGTTTATGACCTATTTTTAAAGCTCCTATGGCACCACAAGCTTTCAAGCTCCAAATAAATGTGACATCATCAGGGGATACACCTTCCAACTGCATTTGCTCAATACAACTCTCTGCTTTCTCAGCAAATCTGTGTTCAGCATAGCCTGTAATCAACACATTCCATGATATAATATTTCGTACTGCCAGATGGTCAAATGCTTGCTGAGCTTCTGAAAGGGAACCACATTTGCTGTACATGTCCACAATGGTACTGCCCAACTTTAACTCTCCTTCCAAACCCTTTTTAGTTGCTTCAGCATGTATTTCCTGACCTGTCTGTAAAGCTCCTATAATGCCACAAGCCTTCAAACTGCAGAGCAATGTAACATCATCTGCTGTCACACCTTCCATCTGCATTTGTTTGTAGCAGTTCAGCACTTCTCCAAGTAGCCCATGGTCAGCATAGCCTGCAATGAGTGCATTCCATGAGATTGTGTCCCGAGTAACCAACCTGTCAAACACGTGGCGGGCTTCAACCAGCAAGCCACATTTCATGTAGGTATCGACAAATGTGCTGGCCAAGTAAAGCTCCATTTCCAATCCTTTTCTTGTGGTTTCCATGTGTATTTCGTGACACCTGTCTAGATCTTCCAGCTTAGCACAAGCATTTAAAAGGGTCAAGTAAGTGTACTTGTTAGGCTGGGCAGATTTTTCATCCTGCATCTGTTGGTAGAGCTGGAAGGCACAGTGGGGTTGATTGAACTCAGTGTAACCTGAGATTAGCGACGTCCAAGAGTATACATCTCTATGGGTGAGCCTATCAAAGGCATGCTGGGCATCAGACAAGCTCCCAGATTGGACAAGCATGGGGACCAGGAAGTTACCAAGAATAGGGTGTGAGTCGAGCTGATGCCGGAGCAGGTGGGCATGCACGCGCCTGGCTTCACTTAAATTCCTCTGGTGTCTGCACTGCTGCAGCAGGGCAATATAGTTCCCAATTACTGCAGGGCAATCAGCCTGCATAGCTCAAGCTTAAGCTCAAGCTACAGCAGAAGGAAGGCTGCCACCTCCTTCTTCAACCTTTGTTTCCCTGTGAGCCAATTCCTGCAGACAGGCAGAACCTCTTTTTGGAGGCCTGTAGGACCACATATCAGTCCCCCATGGACATCCTTGATTCAATATATTTACAACTGTGAGTTGAAGGAGGAGCAGCCTTAAGGTGGCTGCTCAAGGGTCCCACCTTGCAAAGAGTGCTCCATGTGACAACACTTTGCTCAGGCAACCTGTGAGACAAATACACATACATCCTCAAGGCATCCAAGTTTTGCATACAAATCTGTAAGAGCAACCCCTACAATTTCTCCAACTCAAAGAAAGGTTGGGTGACTCTGTGTATCTACAGCACGGTTCTTCTCACAGCAGACGAGAAAATGATTTTCCAGCACACTTGAACTTTCTGGAAAGATGTCCTCTACTTGCATATGATGATAGACTTGCCAAGCCTTCTCACCATTTTCAATCTCAGAAGGTATCTTTTGGCAAGACAGAATTTCAAGCACCATTAATGCATCATCAGGGATACTCCAATTGATGCCAGATGCATCCAGCAATCAAGGCCATCCATGATACCGCATCCTGTACTCCAAGTGATGCCGGATGCATCCAGTAATCAAGGCCATCCACAATACCGCATACTGTACCAGTAACCTGTTGAAGACAATGGCTGCCTCTTCAAACCTACCACAGCTTGTGTTCATGTGGATTGGGTCATCACAAACATTTGTCTCCCAATTCAAGCCAGTCATCCACGATACCGTATCTTGTACCAGGAACCTGTTGCGCACAATGGCTGCCTCTTCAAACCTACCACAGCTTGTGTACATGTGGATTACGGCATCAGCAGCAATGGTTTCCCAATTGAAGCCAGTCTGAATCAGACCACTGGAAATTTCTATCCCTTGTGACAAAGTTGAGCTAAAACTCGACAAGGACAGTGAATGGTTACATGTTCTAAACCTTGTGTTTCTCTGTTACTGCCCCACAGCGGTAAAGGACTGACATAGTAGAGACCTAAACCTTGTGTTTCTCTGTTACTGCCCCACAGCGGTAAAGGACTGACATAGTAGAGACCCCACCTTGACCTTCATGATGGTGTTCCGAAAGCTCAGAGGCCTTTCTTGGTGCGGGTTGTTAATCATGAACTACCCTTGGCTGATGATGCACTAATTTCCAGAGAGAGACAGAGAGAGAGAGAGAGAGATTTTTAGGAAATCATCTTTGATGTTATAGTGAATTTGTTAGCATTGCCTTTAGGGCATATGCTAATATATGGTGCAGTGTGCAAGTGATGGAAGTAAAAAAAAATCACCAGCTATTAACTTCAATTAAGTAGCCCCTTCTTTCTTAAAAATTGCAAAAAGTTTTACTTTTCTAGGTAACCTTCGTCGGTGCCCTATGCAAAGCCCTTCTTAAGGAATTAACTAGGCGCGGAGCGCCTACACTCACCCCAACACTTTGCACCAGGGTGAGCGCGATTTTTGCGGGCAGGGACAGGTGCTGGACGCGTGGCATCCACCCCCACATTCTCTTTTTTTCTTGTGGGGGAGGTGGGGGCTGCCACGTGGCACCTGCCCCCCACCTCTCGTTAACTAATAGTAAAGATTACCTTTGATGTTCTAGTGAGCTTGTTTTGAGAAAGGTATAATCTCTATCTATATCTATACTACTCCTAATTTTCCAATCTACCAAACTTGACAAAAGAAAACCCCAAGCTTACATGGGATACACTTGATGCATTCCAAACCTCTCTCTCTCTCTCTCTCTCTCTTACATCCACAATTGATACTCATTCTAAATCTTCTTCCTATGACCCCCTCCTTTACACATAAATCTGAAGTTACATATGTGAACACATTTGCACTATTTGGCAAACCCTAATTACATATCTTAAATGTAAAATCTATCACACAAGGCATACATCTAGACTACCAAATGCGCCCCATAGAACATTAAACCACTTATACCTGTATTAAACCACACATATACACAAACTTTTTGAAATCCACATCGGCACGCCCTTATTACATTTTTTAAAACCAAATCTATCACGCGCCCATATACCTAGACTACCATATGCACCACATCCCATAAAATATAAAGCCACTTTTATGTGTGTGTGTGTGTGTGTGTGTGTGTGTGTGATCACACATACATACATGCATATCTTACTACTATATTATTTTAGCTATAGGTTCGGAAAGCCTTGAACCTCGAGGGCTTCCCGAACCTACCCCCTTTTCAAAACCTCCCTTTTTCAATCAAAACCCCCTCCCCTCCTCTCTTTCTCACATGTAATATCTCATTTTCTCTTCCCCTTCCCTTTTTTCATTAAAGCCTTCCCCCCTCCCCCCCCTGTAAGGGCTTTGTAGCTATACCATGCCGTTGCTACCGATTGCACCTATATAGGGAGTAGTAGTGACTCAAAGCCCTGCCATGTTTCCACTCTACGTGTGATTCCCTATACCCAGTGGTGAACCCTCTTATGTGCGGCGTCATGAGGATGTAGTCCTGGGATGTGTCTATGTTGTCCCGCTTTTTGAATTGAATAGTACAAGGGGATACCTTGAGCTCATATCGTGTTACCTTTTCTGTGCCGTGTTGAGTGCGTAACGAGTGCAGGTTTATCACATTTGGTATCAGAGCAACTCTTGCTTGGAGTGAAGGAGTGCTCACGGAAGCAGGAGGAAAGATCCAGTGCCCCGAAGAAATCGAAGTCGTAACGACCCACAGCGTGACGCCCTGCGTCGTGTCGCCCCACGTCGCGCCGCCCCATGTCGCGTCGCCCCCCCGACGCGTCGCCCCGGCGTGACGCCTCAACCTCGACATCCCACCATCTGAAGACATGACGTGGCTTCCCCGCGGCACGACCCACACCACCAATGGCAAAACACGGCTTCCCCACGTCGACACCACCACCAACCACATGGAGGACGAAAGGGAGAACATCACCCTCCCAACACTGGAGGAGAGAAAGAAGAGTAGGGGGCAAGAATGGAGAGTGGGCCAAGAGGAGAAGGTGGCCGGACTAGAAAGACAATTAGATGGTATGTCAGGAATGCTAGAATCAATATGGAGGAACATGCAGATGAAAAAAGAAGAGGAAGAAAGGAGGAAAAAACTAGAAGTAGAGCAGGGCTGTAGAGAATGGGTGATTCAACAACAAGAAGAGGAGAAGAGACACCGACTGCAAGAGGAGAGGAGTCATCTAGGAGGGCGCAAGATACAAGGAAGGAGAAGGAGAAAGTAGTAGAATTAGGAAGCAAAAAGAAAGACAAGAAGAAGGAGAAGAAGCACCATCGCAAAGAAGAGGAAGATAGCAGTAGTTCAGAAGATGATTATGGAAAATTCAAGATGCCCCAACCCGCCAAGTACAAGGGAGAGGGGCATTCACAAATACAAGGAGTCAAAACACCACTAACACCACAGCCGTATCCCAAACTGCATTAGTACCAAGAGGAGCAGCAGGGAGATGGGGAAACAATCACTATAGGCCAACCCCTAGCACATCATATGGGCCCGCAGGATCAAATACATCATGGTGGAGACCCCCAGGCCCTTCCATCGGCATCAGATGCTTCAAATGCGGGGGTCCACACTACCAAAACAGATGCCCAATAGAAGACACAGCTTCATCGAGTGGATCAAGGGTGAATGTAGCTTGTGCATATGGAGGAGAAGAACCACAACCACCGCGCATCCAAGAAATTCCAAATGGGAGTGAAGAGAGCATGGACCACCCAAGGGTAGGGTCAGTTAGTGCCCGACCCCAATGCATGGCAGCCAGGGTAGCAGCAGTCCACCATCTATACATCAAAGGCCGAATGGGCGAAGGAAACCAACCTATCATGGTGGACACAGGAGCAACACACAGCTTCATGACACCACAGTGTGCAGCAAAACATGGATTGAAGCTATCAAAAGCCCCTGAAGGATTAACAGTAACATTCGCACAAGGAGAAGCCAAGGAAGTAAAACAAGTCTTTGCAGTCCAAGTGGAAGCCGACAAGTGGAAAGCGAAACTCAACTTCTTAGTAAACCCCATGGATGATTTTGAAGTGATATGGGGCTTAGAATTCTATGACAAGTATGTCATTGCAATGTTTGGTAAGGATATGAATGAAATGATGCTAGATATGCAAGGAGAAGGCGTCAGAGTGCCATGCGAAAGAATGCAGCTACCTGGTAGGACCCCAATCAAGGTGCAAATGAAGGAGAATAAGCCAGGAGTATCATGCCAAACAGTAAAACCAACTGCAAACCAATCAAAGGGCCAGACCCAAAAAGCACCGGTCCAAGGGACCGTTATCAGGCCACGTATCATGACATGCAGTGCAAAGCAAGTCGAGAAATCAGTCAAACAAGGAGATATGGTCTATCTGTGTATGATCCGACCAATTGAAGAAGAAGAAAATGGCAAGAAACCCAAACAACAGAATAGGAACACAAAAGTGGCAGAAATACTTGAAGAATTCAAAGATGTAATGCCAGCCGAGCTACCCAAGGGTCTACCACCCAGACGAGATGTGGATCACAAGATTGAGCTGATTCCAGGGTCTGCCCCACCGGCCCGAGCTCCCTATCGCATGAACCACACTGAGCTCATGGAATTGAAGAAGCAACTACATGAACTAGAAGAACAAGGATTCATCCGCCCTAGCAAATCCCCCTTTGGTGCCCCAGTGTTGTTTGTAAAGAAGAAGGATGGGGGACTTAGACTCTATGTAGATTATAGGGCTCTTAACAAAATCACCATAAAAAACAAATACCCTATGTCCCTAGTGGAAGACCTCTTAGATAGACTGCATGGGGCCAAGCACTTCAGTCGGATTGATCTTAGATCAGGATACCACCAAATCCGCATAGCCGAAGAAGATATCCCAAAAACAGCCTTCCGTACCCGATATGGTAGTTTTGAGTGGTTAGTATTAGGGTTCGGCCTAAGCAATGGGCCAGGCACATTTTGTGGCCTCATGGATGGAATTTTTAGACCGAAGATAGATATCTTTGTCATTATCTACATAGATGACCTCCTAGTCTATAGCAAGACCTTAGAATAGCACAAGCAACACTTACGCCGAGTTTTTGAGAAACTGCGGCAGCATCAGTTATACGCCAAGCCGGAAAAATGTGAGTTTGCAGTGAAAGAATTGGAGTTCTTAGGCTTTATTGTAGGAGCAGATGGAATCAAAGTGGACCCTAAGAAAGTGGAAGATGTCCAAAGATGGCTTGTACTGAAAACTGTAAGAGAAGTGCGGGAGTTCCTAGCCTTCATAGTATTTTGTCGAAGATTCATCAAAGATTACAGCCTTATCACTGCCCCCCTCTTCCACCTCACCAAAGAAGATCACTCTTTTACATGGGGGAATGCGCAACAGGAAGCCTTTGAGCAGATGAAGAAGTGCATGAGCCAAACTCCCATCCTAAGGGTGTCGAGCTTCACCAAACCCTTTGAAATCTCTATAGATGCATCTGACTATGGCATAGGGGGTGTACTGGTCCAAGAGGGTCACCCCATTGCGTATGAGTCAAAGAAATTTACCGATGCTGAAACAAGGTGGAGCACACATGAGAAGGAAATGTTGGCAGTCATCCACTGCCTTAGGAAATGGAAGCACTATGTTCAAGACAAGAATACAATAGTCTTCACCGACAATATCTCCCTCAAATACTTCCAATCCCGACCCAAGTTATCAGCAAAGCAAGCCCGCTGGCTAGACTTCCTAGCCAAATTTGACCTGGAGATTAAACACAAGCCCAGCTCTACTAACAAGATAGCAAATGCCTTGAGCCGGGAAGCTGACCTGAAAGCTGTCAGTGTGGTCAGCAACAACTTCATAGAACTTGTCAAAGAGGCCCTAGAACAAGATCAAGAAATGCACAAGATAATCAAATATGTGGAAGCAGAGAAGACACCACATGGAATGTACACCTTAGAAGAGGGTATTCTATTTTTAGGCAAGAGATTATATATCCCCAACAATGTGGAATTAAAGAAACTCATCCTGCATGAGATACACGACGGCAAGATTGGAGGCCACAAAGGGCAAAGCAAAACCTTGGAGGGCCTTAGGAAGCAGTTCTTTTGGCCGAACATGAAGGAAGAAGTGATAGACTACATCAAAACTTGCCCCACTTGCCAAATGGTCAAAGCACCAAGATCAAGACCAGCCGGACTACTACAACCATTACCAGTACCTAACCGCCCATGGGATGTCATCAGCATGGACTTCATTGTGGAACTACCGAGTCCCAAGGTCACACAATCATCTTTGTAGTGGTGGACTATTTCTCCAAACAGGCCCACTTCATCCCAGCCAAACCACCACTGAATGCCAAGGAGGTAGCACGCCTCTTCTTCACATATGTATTCAAACTGCATGGCTTACCACTGGCCATTGTATCAGAT
The DNA here is from genome assembly GCF_053477565.2 of Lygodium microphyllum. Lineage (NCBI taxonomy): Eukaryota > Viridiplantae > Streptophyta > Polypodiopsida > Schizaeales > Lygodiaceae > Lygodium > Lygodium microphyllum. Next base: position 76,681 of record NW_028229647.1, on the reverse strand, counting down.
AGAGATGGAAGATTCATGAGCGACATGTGGAAGGAACTCTTCAAGACTCTGGAAACCCAACTAAGATTCTCATCATCCTTCCACCCGGAGACAGATGGACAGACAGAACGAGTCAACCAAGGCATCGAAGATTACCTCCGCAGCTATGCTCGAGTGGACCAAAAAGATTGGGCCTTGTACCTTGATATCTTGGAATTCCATTATAATAGCTCCATCCACTCGGCTACAGAATACACTCCCTTTGAGTTAGCCACAGGAAAAGAAGTCATTACACCACTGGCCTTAGCATCCGGAGTGGCCAAAGCGGAGGATCAAGATGTAGAAGAATTCTTGAAGAAATGGAGAGATCGCAATGCAACAGCTAACCAAAGTCTCGAGCAGAGCAAGATAATAGTGACAGAGCAATCAAACAAGAAGAGAAAGGCTGTACTATTCGCCAAAGGAGACATGGTCCTAGTGAGCTCTAAGAATATGTCACTTCCCAAAAACATGACCCCCAAGTTTAATCACCGCTACTATGGACCCTACCGAATCACTCAAGTGCTGAATGAAGTCACCTACAAGCTGGACCTGCCAGACATTGTTTGTGTTCATAATGCATTTCATGCTCGTCTTCTACGCAGGTTCTATCCCGACAACCAATGGGGACGGCACGTACCAATGCTCCATTCCAATGGTCCCTTCGAAGTAGAAGCATTCCTCCGATGCTAGGAACAAAGAGGCTTCCCCGAATACCTCACCAAGTGGCGTGGGCGTCCACTCAAGGAGGCCACTTGGATCTCAAAAGCGAAGGCCCGTGAACGCGGAAAGGATGCCTTTGCCCTTTGGCTCGAGAAGAACCCCCCTGCTCCTTCTACCGACCCTTGAGCCGCCCCAACACTCCAACAAATAATGCGGTTCCCAATCATAGACCCCAAATGTGCCTCCACTCCTCAAATGTAATAGAGTCGAGGGTGGACTCGCATGGTAGCAATCATCACAGATAACTCCATCAAACGAAAAAAGCCCCATCGTCTTAGTGCGGCAGACACTGGCCAGCCTGATAGTATAGATTGTGTTAAGACCCCGCGGTCCCCTTAGACCGACAGACATTGACCAGCTTGCTAGGAAAAGCTGCCTTAAGACCCCGGATGAGTCAAATAACAAACGCTACCCTTAGATTGCTAAGGTCAGCAATCTAGTAAGCGGGGGTGAGTGTAAGGGCTTTGTAGCTATACCATGCCGTTGCTACCGATTGCACCTATATAGGGAGTAGTAGTGACTCAAAGCCCTGCCTTGTTTCCACTCTACGTGTGATTCCCTATACCCAGTGGTGGTGAACCCTCTTATGTGCGACGTCACGAGGATGTAGTCTTGGGATGTGTTTATGTTGTCTCACTTTTTGAATTGAATAATACAAGGGGATACCTTGAGCTCATATCGTGTTACCTTTTCTGTGCCGTGTTGAGTGCGTAACGAGTGCAGGTTTATCACACCCCCCCCCCCCCCTCCACCTCCCTTTTTAAAATTAAAACCCTTTCCCTTCTCTCTCACTTATAATCTCTCTCTTTCTTTTCCCCGTCCCCTTTTTAATTAAATTCTTCCCCCCTCCCCCTTCTCTCTCTCTCATGTGTAGGGCCTAGGTTCTCTCGCTCTCTCTCTCTCTCTCTCTCTCTCTCTCTTAGATTAAACTTTTTAATTTAAACTTTTCTTTAATTAAATATTTTAAAAGCTTTTTAAAATTTAAAGTTTTTCGAACATAGTTTTTCACACATTTTGAGAATGAGATAGAATAAGAGAGAGAGAGAGAGAGAGAGAGAGAGAGAGAGAGAGAGAGAGAGAGAGAAGAAGAAGAAGAAGAAGAAGAAGAAGAAGAAGAATGATAAAAAGAAGAAGGCGGAGAGAGAAGTGGAAGAAAGAGGAAAGAGAATAGTCTTTTTTAATTAAACATTTTTCTTCTCCCCCTCCCCCCTCTCTCTCATGCATAAGGCCTAGGTTCTCTCTCTCTCTCTCTCTCTCTCTCTCTCTCTCTCTCTCTCTCTCTCTTTGTTAGATTAAACTTTTTAATGTAAACATTTTGTTTAATTAAAATAAGGAGAGAGAGAGTGAATGAGTGAGAGAAAGAGTTTAAAAAAAGAAGAGGAGAGGGAGGAAGGGAGAGAGAGGGGGAACAGAGAGAAAGAGAATTATAGAGAGAGGAAATATAAAATTTAAGAGAGAGAGAGAGAGGAAAAGAAAAAAGGAAAAGAGAAAGAGAGGAGAGAGGGGGAGAGAGACAGAGAGAAGAAAATGAGAGAGAGAAAATAAGATGAAGAAGAGAAAGAATTTGAACAGTGATGGAATTATAGAGAGAGGAAAGATAAAATTTAAAAGAAAAAGAGAATTATAGTGAGAGGAAATATAAAATTTAAGAGAGAGTGTGAGTGAAGAAAAGAAAAAAGAAAAGAGAGGGGAGAGGGGGAGAGAGATAGAGAGAAGAAAATGAGAGAGAGAAAATAAGAAGAAGAATTATAGAGAGAGAATTATAGAGAAAAGAAATATAAAATTTAAAATAAATAAAAAAGAAAAAGAAAATTAAAAAAAGAAACTTTCTTTTTAATTAAAATAAGGATACACACACACACACACACACACACAAAGAGCAAAAAAGAAAGAAGATGAGAGGGAGAGAGAGGGGGAACAGAGAGAAAGAGAATTATAGAGAGAGGAAATATAAAATTTAAGAGAGAGAGAGAGAGAGAGAAAGAAAAAAGGAAAAGAGAGGAGAGAGGAGAGAGGGGGGACAAAGACAAAGAGAATAAAATGAGAGAGAAAATAAGAATAAGAAGATAGAGAATTTGAACACAGAAAGAATTATAGAGAGAGAAAAGATAAAATTTAAAAGAAAGAGAAAAGAAAAAAATTAAAGAGAGAAGAAAAAATAGGAGAGAGAAGGAGAGGAGAGAGAGAGAGAGAGAGAAGAATAAGAATAAGAATAAGAAAGAGGAAAAGAGGAAGAGAGATGGGAAAAAAGAGAAAAGTGAAAATTCTTTTTAAATTTTAAATATTTTTTGAGAGAGAGAGGAAGGGAGAGATAAGGAGAGAGAGAGAGAGAGAGAGAGAGAGAGAAGATAAAATTTAAAAGAGAGAAAAGGAGAGAAGAAAAAGATAAAATTTAAAAGGGAGAGAGGGAGAGAAGAAAAAAATGAAAATTAGGAGAAAGGGAAGAAGAAGAAAAGGGGAGAGAGAGAGAAAGAAAGAGAGAGAGAGAGAGAGAGAGAGAGAGAGAGAAGAAGAGAGAGAATATAAACATAAAGAGAGAATTATATATAGGAAAAATATAAAATTTACATACTTTAAGAGAGACTGGGGGAAGAAAGTGAAAGAAGAAGAGAGAGAGAACATGTAGAGAGAATTATAGAGAGAGAAAATATAAAATTTAAAAAGAGAGAGAATTAAAAATAGAGGAGAAAGAGAGAAGGAAAAGAGAGGAGAGAGAAAAAAAGTGCAAAGAGAAGAAAAGGGGAGAGGGAGAGAGAGAGAAGGAAAAGAGAGGAGAGAGGGGGGAGAATAAAAGGAGAGAGAGAGAGAAGAAAAGCGGGGAGAGAAAAGAGAGAGAGAGAGAGAACCAGGAGAAAAGAAAAAATAATCTAAAATAGAAGGCAAGGAAAGAGAGAGAGAGAGAAAAAAAAATAGACATAGGGAATTTGGGGGAGAGACAGAGAGAGGAAAAAAAGGAGAGAGAAAGATGAGAAATGGATTGTTGAGAGAAGTCAACTTCGCTTGCCGCTTCAAAGCTACCGCGAAGCGGCCTAGTGTTCTATGCACACGAAGTGCGCACAGAACGCTAGTTGTAATCAAGAAGATTGGAGAGGGAGAATACAAGAGATAGAAGATTGCAAAGAGGAGAGAAAGAGATAGGAATACTAGAGAAAGAGAGAGAAAAAAGGAGAAGAAGCCATGGAAGCTTGGAGAATGTGAAAAGACTATTTGATTGATAATTTTTGGATACCCTTAATAAGCCACTTTACACCTTTTATACCCCATCAATGTGGTCAAGTCTTTTTCGTGGTTCCCATGTGATCTCACTCTTTACACTCCATCTCACCACCAAAGGTTTTTTCTCTCAAAAGCAAAACAAAAGAGAGGGACTTACGGTGGTGGTTCAGGAGTGGGGCTGTAGAGTACTGCTCTAATCAATATTACAATGACAAAAATTTAGATGGGGGTGCTCATATCTAAGTGGAATTGGGGTGTATAGGTATATATGGGATTATATATATGCAATATGCATTGGTGCATGGGAGACTTGGCCACAAATTCATCACAAATAGGGTCTTGAACACTATGGATAGCATATTGTCCAACACATCCTGACAGGGTAAATCTACCATAACTTTTGATGGGATGCTCCAAATGGGGCATACCACATGTCAAAATGAAACTTATGGTGAGTATTTTCAGCCATGTATGAAGCTCTTAGATATAACTAGTGTAGGTTCAAAATTGTTCTAGAATAGAGTGTTGTTTGCATGTAGTCTAGGTCAAAATATAACATGTCCAGTTAGTCTTCAGCCCATTTAGCCTCTCTTCAGTAGGGAAACTCCTCCAAAATGGTGGCTTGTCTCCAAGCGACTTCTTCCAAGGTTAGGCCTTGCCATTTTTTTCAAGATTGTGGGAGAGAAGGAAGGAGTCACACTTGTAGCTTTCTTGCTTGCACAATGGGGGAATACACACACAGGTGGAGGCTGAAAACAGTTTTCCTCTTCTTAGTTGTGTAAGCCAAAAGAACACAAGTACATAGAAATAGAAGAACCCTATACATGGGTCTCAAACCAAACTCAACTAACTAAGGTGGCATACTAACTGAGCCACAAACTAGAGTAGATAAGGATAGCTGTCATCTAGCTATTATTCATGGGCGGTGTACCAACCGCATCTGCAACTAACAAGTCAGTGACATAAATGCACAATGGTCACCCTGGCATATCATGAGTGGAGCTCGGTATCTCAACACTCCCCCTCGAGCTCAATCCCAATTCCTGCACACCAAGCAGGTCTCTGAACTTGCGCAACTTCTCTGTGCCCATTGCCTTCGTAAAGATGTCAGCTACCTGATCCTCTGTGCCGACATACACTAGATCAATAAGACCTAGTAAAACTCTCTCTCGCACATAGTGATAATGCACCTCAATGTGCTTTGTTCTAGCATGATAGACCGGGTTATTTTCCAAGTGTATACTACTCATGTTGTCACAATAAATGATAACTAGCCCATCTGTAGACTGATTCATATCATAAAGTAGCTTATGCAACCAAGCTACCTCACATGCAGCCATTGCTGCACCCCTGTACTCGGCCTCTGTGCTCGACAAGGCAACTGTAGGTTGTTTCTTGCTGCTCCAAGTGACTGCAGCACTCCCAAAAGAGAACACATATCCACTTGTAGATCATCTATCAGAAATACTACCAGCCCAATCAGCATCAGTGTATCCATGCAATTGTATCTGAACCCCAGTCTCATAAAATAGTCCATACTGCAATGTGGACTTCACATACCTGAGTATGCGTCTAGCCACATCCAACTGTGGTTTCCTTGGAGCCTGCATAAACTGACTTACCAATCCAACAACATAGCTCAAATCTAGCCTGGTAATAGTCATATAAATCAAACTTCCTACTATGCGTCTGTACATAGTAGGGTCTTCGAGAAGCTCACCTGCATCTACGCTCAACTTCACATTCTACTCCAAAGGAACTGAAATAGGCTTACATCCTGTCATCCCATATTTGGACAGCATGTCCAATCCATACTGCCTCTGCAAGAGCCATATCCCACTTGGTGATCTAATCACCTCAATGCCCAAGAAATAATGCAGCTCTCCCAAATCCTTCATCTCAAACTTTTGCTTCAATAGCATTTTCACATGAAAGATATCTTCATCACTATCACCTGTGATAATCAAATCATCAACATAAATGACAAGCAGCATAATACCTTTCTATGTTTTTCTCACATAAAGTGAGAAATCTGCCTTGGAAATCTAAAAGCCAATAGTGACAAGATACTGTCCTATCTTGTCAGACCATGCTCTAGGTGCTTGCTTCAAGCCATACAAGGCTTTCTTCAACCTGCAAACAAACTCAGGATGAACAGCATGCACATAACCTGGTGGCTGCTCCATATAGACCTCTTCTTGCAAATCACCATGCAAGAAGGCATTCTTTACATCCATCTGATGTAAAGACCATCCCTTTGATGCAGCCATAGCAATGACTGCTCTTACGGTTGCCATCCTTGCAACCGGACTGAATGTTTCTTCATAATCAATGCCATATGTTTGTGCATATCCCTTGACTACTAATCTTGCCTTATATCTATTCACAGAGCCATCTGCATTGTGCTTCACCTTATAAACCCACTTACAACCAATTGCATTCTTATCTTTAGGCAAAGGTACCAATTCCCATGTAGCATTTGCTTCCAAAGCATCCATTTCTTCATCCATGGCTTTCTCCCATTTTTCTTTTCCCATAGCTTGCTCAAAAGAAGTGGGTTCTGGTTCCTATATCACTTTGACTATATAGGCATAGTGAATGGCTGTAAATCCATCATATTTCAGCCTATCCACAGGATACCTAGCTCTGGTAGACCTGCGCAAAGTAGGCTCACTTCTAGATGCTCTCAAAACATCCCTGGTCTTCCTTACTCCAGGTGTAACAACATAAGGAATACCCAACTCATCATCAATGCTCTGTTCTGAGCCACTGGATTCACCATCCACATAAGAGTGACCTGCATTCACATCAAACATGGACTGATCTACCTTCTCTTTTCCTTTTCGTGATACCTGCATACCACTATCTGCATTGCTTTGAGAAGATTCTCCTGACCTCAATCTACATGTCCATGGTGAAGAATGTAAACCACTGCTAGAGGACACTACAGGTCCACTAATATCTTGTGACTGCTGCTGTGAATTCTGTGCAGCATTACCATTTTGTGCATCTACATTATCAATCACATTTACTGGCTTATACCAGCTACTCATCTCATCAAAAACAACATCTATGCTCACTGTAAATTTACGAGTAGAAGGGTTATAGCATCTATACCCTTTCTGTCAAAGAGTGACCAATAAAGATGCACTTCTCAGCTTTTGGATCCAACTTGGATCTCAACTCATCTAGCACATGAACATAGGCAATGCAACCAAAAATTTTCAAATGAGAAATATCTAGTTTCCTACCAGTATACCTCTCCTCTGGAGTCATGCCATGTATTGCTGCAGTGGGAGTCCTGTTCATTATGTAGATTGATGTAGCAACTGCTTCAGCCCAATAAAAATTTGGCAGGTCTCTTTCGTTGAGCATGGCACGAGATACCTCTCCAATATGCATGTTTTTCCTTTCTACAATTCCATTTTGTTGTGGGTTATGACTGCATGAATATTGTTGCTTTATGCCATGCTCCTGCAAGAACCTTGCAAACTCGTTTGAGAGGTACTCTCCCCCTCCATTGACCTTAGGCATTTTATTTGCAGGCCTGTTTCTTTTTCAACCATAGCTTTAAGAGTTTTGAAATGCCCAAAAACTTCACTTTTCTTTTTCATAAAATACACCCAAACTTTTTTGCTATAGTCATCAATAAAAGTGACAAAATAATGACAGCCTCCAATAGATGTAGCTTTAGTAGTCCATACATCAGAGTGGATTAATTCCAATGGCTTCTTACTCTCTTGAACATGTCTAGGAAATGGTTTCCTTGCCTGTTTTCCAAATTGACAGGCTTCACATACCTTATGCATTTCTGCAACCTTGAATTTAGGCAATCCTGCAACAATATTTTGGGCCTGCATTTATTTAAGTCGCTGTACATTAACATGACCAATGCGTTTATGCCAAATATCAATATCTACAACTACACTGGTCCCATGTGCAAACATTGCTGCACTCAATTCAGGCATGTCTGCATCCAATGTAAACATTCTGTCCTTGTTCTTTCCTTTTTCTATCAAGCGACCTTTATTTTTCATATCCTCAACAAAGCATCCATGAGGATTAAATCTGACCTGCAAGCCCTGCTCAACCATTTGACCAACAGAAACCAGGTTCTTAGCGATATTCGGGACATGAAATACATCCGATAGGTATTTCTTTTTCCCATCCTGCATAGACAAATGAATTTTTCCAATGTGCACAATAGGATGTGCAGTATCATCACCAGTCTCCACAAATCCTGATTTTTCCATTTTCCTTGCATCCTGCATCCATTCTGCATGACCTATCATGTGGTTTGACGCACCTGAGTCAACATACCACACTTTGTTGCTTTCTTCTGCACTTGTCACAGAATTGTTCATGTGCTGCACCATAAACAAATGCTTATTTCTGTCATCACCCTGTCTACTAGAAGATGCATAATTCCCTTGTTGCAATTTTCCATTCATGATGTCATTCTGCTTTTTATAGCAGTCTTTAGCCATGTGACCCATTTTACCACAGTAGTAGCATTCAATATTGTTGTTTGCATTTTGGCCTCTTTGCCATCCACCGCGACCTCTTTGGCTCCCCCTGCTTCTAGAGTTACCACGTCCTCGTCCATAGGACTGGTTTTCTTGAGTTTGCTGCATATTCTGATTTCTACCACGGCCTCCAGATCGGCCTCCTCTACCTCTGCCTCTACCTCTTCCAGCATTTGAGTAGAAGACAGTTTCTTTTGAAGTTCCTCCTGAAGAAGATGCACCACCATTTCTCTGCTCCTCAAAAATTAGAAGAGCAATCAACTCCTCAAAATCAGGAAATCTTTCACGGACGGAAATGGATGTTCGAAACTGTGCGTAATCCTTTCCTAGACCATTCAAGGTCACAGAAACTAAGTCATCATCCTCTACTGGTAACCCAATGGAAGCAAGTGCATCTGCAATCTTCTTCACCTTCATGTGGTAGTCATTGATGCTCATACTTTCTCTTTGCACATTGTGCAACTCTTGCCTGAGCTACATTTTCCTGGCTTGCGTATTTGTGCTATACATTTTTGACAAAGTATCCCATGCCTCCTTTGGCGTACTTGCATCCTGAATATGCACAATCATAGAGTCTGAAATACTGATAGATAGCCAGTACATAAATTTTCTGGCTCTCTCATGCCATCCTTTAAATGCATGCATTTGCTGTTGATTGGGAACATCAGGAAGAACTGGTTCTTCTTCATTTCCTGCAACGAATTCCCAATATCATTTTCCCATAAGGAAATTCGTCATTCTAAACTTCCATGCTTGGAAGTTGTTCTTGTCAAGCTTTTCAGTGAAAATCTGTGAAAAAGAATTAGATGCCATTACAAAACACTGCAAAGAATTCTATCACTGCAAAAAACACAGCTTCAGCCTCACAAGGGCAAATCTGCAAAATTGACGAAAGTGGTATTTGACCACATAGTCACTTCCTAGTGACAATTTTGCATCAGCAGGCAACAAGGATGATTTTGTACCTCCCAATGTCTCTGCGCGTAGGCATACAATGCAATTTCTACGGTAACTTTTCACCAACCTATAGAATAGTGGTCGCACAGCAAAAAACAAGGCCTTTTCCTGAGTGCTTGCGGAAAACTTCTGCCTCCAAAACAGGCCCCGAAACGGCCTCAAATTAGAAAAACAGGGCAACCGCAAGCTAAAGCCCCTCGCCTGCAGCATATACTGCCCTTTGCTACACCACGAAGGGCATCTAAATCTGAGACAATGCACTCTTGCACTTTCCGGCTGTGCTACTATAGAGACTTGCTCCCAAAACAGAAAAATGAAAGCAACACTGGTCCTCTTACCAGAACACCATGAACTTGGTTTGCTTTCTTGAGCTCCTTACCACGAACAAGGCTCTGATACCATGTCAAGATTGTGGGAGAGAAGGAAGGAGTCTCACTTGTAGCTTTCTTTCTTGCACAATGGGGGAATACACACACAGGTGGAGGCTGAAAACAATTTTCCTCTTCTTAGTTGTGTAAGCCAAAAGAACACAAATACATAGAAATAGAAGAACCCTGTATATGGGTCTCAAACCAAACTCAACTAACTAAGGTGGCATACTAACTGAGCCACAAACTAGAGCAGATAAGGATAGCTGTCATCTAGCTATTATTCATGGGCGGTGTACCAACCGCATCTGCAACTAACAAGTCGGTGACATAAATGCACAACGGTCACCCTGGCATATCACGAGTGGAGCTCGATATCTCAACAATTTTATGAGGTATTCTTTGATGGATCAAGACCTCAAATGCTTATTTCATTGTCTAATGATCGCCTCAAGGCTATACTAGCTTATGCTTTCTTCATGTATGGGGGGGTAACTCCTTCACATATCCCACTAAGGTACTAATGAAAGGCTTCAAGCAGCTGACGTAAAACTCATTGTGAATCTTGGTTGGGAAGGGGAGCTCTAAGTGATAAGCCAAGTCACCAACTCTCTTTATAATTCAATATGGGCTATAGAATTTGTGGGCCACTTGGTGTTGCTACATCCTTGAGAGTGGAGGAATGTGACTTTAGCACTTTCAAAGGACCAACTCTCCCTCTTGGAACTCCATGTGTTATTTGCTCTCATTAGCAGAGAGAATTATATTATCTTCGGCATTCCAAAGATTCACCTTACATTGCTAAATCATGTCATTCATGTGCTCTAACTCTTCTTTGCTCTAAGGGTTTATCTTATCATTAAGCAAGATCATAGGGAGGGGGACCTTATACCCATATAGTGCCTCAAAAGGAGAAACCCCAATGCTAGAATGAGTTGACTTATATGCAAACTCAACCAAGTGGAGCCACAAATCCCAACTACAATGTACATCATGGCAAAAATGTATTAAATAGGTCTCAAGCCATTTATTAACCCTCTTGGTTTGGCCATCAATGTAGGGGTGGTATGATGTGGATGGAGCAAGCTCGGTGTCCATAGAGCTAAAAATGGCTTGGTCATAAACTTAGCATCTTTGCTATGCACTATGACCTATGGTAATCCATGCAATTTAAATACATCATCCATAAACTAAGTGGTCACTTGAGATATTGTAGATCGAGTCTTGGTAGAGATGAAGTGGGTAGCTCCATACTTTTTTGTCATGGGCAGGCCTATAATGAAGTCCATAGCAATATGCATCCACTTTCCCTCAAGGATAGGCAAGGGCTTCAATAAAGCAACTAGTTTAAGAGTGTTGTTCTTGTTCTCTTGGCATGGGGCATAGTTAGAGACAAAATCCTTGGCATCCCTCCATATGCCCTTCTAATTAAAACTTGGCAATTTTATCATGTCTTCAAGAAATCCAATGAGCCGAATTTGCATCTCTTCGATGATCTTTCATGTGAAGGGAGAAGTGTGGGGGATGAAAATCTTACTATGGGACCGTATGAGTCTATTCTTAAGTTGATATTGGGAGTTTTATTCCATTACCCCATGCTATAATTTTTGAAATATGTAGCTGAATAGAAATATGTGGATGAATTCTTCATTTAACAAGTAGACTTCATGCAGCTCCTCAATTACTATACAATTTGAATATGGATGACACTTTGCATGCCCACATCCATGAGAGTGAATCAATCACTACATTATCTTTGTTCCTAGTGTTAGAGATGTCAAATCATAATTCTACAAGGTTGCCACACATCTCCTTTTTTTAAGAGTCAAAGTAGACTAAGTTAGGAAGTACTTGAGGACTTGATAGTCACTCTTCACTCTAACTCAACTACCATAGAGATAATGGTGCCATTTCTTAATAGCATAAAGAATGGCAAACATCTCCTAGTCATAAACATTCATCTATATTTCTTTTTCAACAAGTTTACAACTCTCAAAAGCAATCATATCATGCTATTCTAGCAAAACAGCACTCACACCCATGCCACTAGCATCGCATTGAATGTTGAACTTCTTTGACAAGTCATAGCATATGAGGATAGGAGCTGAAGTGAGCATCTCCTTCAGTTGATTGAAGTTATGATCAGCTATACCATCTCAAAAAAAAAAAACTTCGATTGATTTATCAAGGGTGCTACAATTGTTGCATAATGTTTGATGGATCTTCTATAGAACGACAATCGGCCAAGTAGACCTTGCAGGGAAGTGATATTAGAAGTTGTCGAGTAGTTCTTTATACATTGCACCTTTTTTCGGTTAGCCTGTAATATGCATTTTTGCTCAAAATATGTCCCAAGTACTCCGTTGATATTTACATGAATACACACTTTCTTTAGTAGATAACCTATGCTCTCTCAAGATATCAAACACCCTTCTAACATGTGCCAAGTGCTCTTCTAGTAACTTGTTATGAATAAGAATGTTATAAAAAAATATGAACACAAACTTAAAAAGGAAGGGCTGTAAGATTTTATTCATAAGGCTCTGGAATGTAATGGCATCACTAAGAGAGGTGAAGCCCACGATTTGTCTTGAATACCGTTTTTACCTCATCATCCTCTCTCATGTGTATTTGATGATAGCTAGACCTCAAATCCATCTTAGTAAAGTACCTTACCCTTTTAGCTCTTCAAGCAAGTCATCAAACCTAAGGATGGGATACCAGTTCTTGATATTAATTTTGTTCAAATCTCTGTAATCAATGCATATTTTGAAAGATCCATCATTCTTCTTAATTAACATGATTGGAGATACATAAGGAGAAGAACTTGGCTGAATAAACCCCATATGAAGCAAATATTTGGCATGCTTTGCAACTTCTTTGTGTTCAGCTTTGAGAGTCTGTATTGTCCTAGAATGGGGCTCTAGATCAATGGGGTGATCTACCTGCCTCAAGAGGAAGGGTTGAAGGTATCTAAAATAAATCTTTATACTCTTCTATCAAGATTTTCAATGTTGAAGTTTTCACCACTTTCGAGGAGTGATTTGTGATCTCCTTATTCAAGTGCAAAACAAGTATCTATAAGCAATGCTTAAACTTTCATTTGAGTTGCTTTGTTGTAATAAGCTAAAAATATTCATTATGATAGATTCCCTCTAAACAGATTAGTTGCCCCTTCATGCCAAACTCTATATACAAATGAGAGAAGTCCATAGCAAATTTTCCCAAGTGTTTTAGCTAGTCACAACCCAAGGCAACATCAATGGGGCCCATTTGCAACTAGATCAACTAATGCCACATATTTTTAGCCAAGTATAGGGATACCTTAGGGCATAATTTTCAACTAAGGATAGGGGTACCTTAGAGCATAGGTGTGTACTGATTTTCTCATTGCCATTGGCCACTTGAACTTTGAGGGGGTGTTGTAATTCTATGGGAAAGCATTTTAGCCTATCAATAGACGATTTATTAACAAAATTGTGTGTGCCACCACTGTCCTTTAAAATGAATACATTCTTGTTGCCATTGATTTTTTCTTGACTGCACAGTGTGCCAGGGCTCCTCAAGCCTATCCATGCATCCATAGAGATGGAGCAAATGGAACAGGCAATATGAAGGGGTCTAGTAGAGGCAATCAAACTGGGTCACAAGGCAAGCAACCACCCAAGTCAAAGGGAAACCCATCCAATGGGTCATGGAACTGCTCTTGCTCTAAGTTCTCTTCATATAGATCATTTATAGCATGTACCATGGTACTTATAGCATTCAAAGCATTTGAATCCTCATCTTTATTTTCTCACTTTTCCATTATATACATATTATGGACCTTAACCTTGGCTATTTTGTATGGGTATTTTGAGGCATGATCTGCCATGCACTTATCCCCACACTTAAAACATAATGCCCTTTCTTTTTAGTCCTTCACTACATCCAGTGGGATAAACTTTTGATTATTTTGACTACTGAGAGATGAGGCCTTTCGAGGCTTGTTTTCAACATACTTACCATCTCCCCATGGACTAAGTGTTGTCCCAAATCTACCTTGTTTTCTGTTTGCATTAAAGGAGTGGTAAGTGGGGAATTTGGCACTAATAGTACGCATGGTATTTCCTCTATAAATGCCATATCATCCATGCCTTATGGGATTCCTTACTGTCCAAAACATTACTAGAAACCCTCATTTTTACAATATTTTCTTACGTATCTTTTAGCCAATTTGATTGCATCAAACAAGAAGGTAGATGGTTTTTGAGCCAATACATTAGCAAATAGACTTGGCTGTAACGCATAGGTGTATTTATGCAACTTGGCATAGTTACTTATGCTCTCAACATACATGGTCAAATTCATGAACTAATTTTTGTACTCTCTTATTGTAAGGTTCTATTGGTCAAGTTGGTAGCACCACATTATCAACCTCTCTTTCTCCACTAGAGACACAACACATAAACATATGCATTTTAAAATCTTCCCAATCAATCCCAATGAACTATTGATTTTCTTTGCTTATGAAGCACCACCATGTGTGGGTAAATCCTTCCAAAGGAAAAGAGGTAAATATGATTTTCTAATCATCAGAGCACGGATAGATATTGAAGTATGACTTTCATTTGGAGGTCCATTCTTCCAAGTCAAATGGGGATGGTGATTGCCCATTATACTTGGTAAGAATGATCTTATCATGAAGGTCATTTGGGCCATGTTTCCCATTAAAGCTATGTTATGCATTTACACCATGTGGCTCATTAAAGCTAGTTGGAGGTAAAGGCCCATAGGTCTATGTCACCCTATATTTACTACACACACTGTGACTACAAACGTGTACACTACTGTCACTTTATTCTTTACTCTTTTAGTGACTATTCACTAACGAAAGTCTGGTTATACGTTGTGACTATTGGAGTTTCCATATATAGTGTTTCTCTCTCTTGCTCCATCCACCATAGCTCCTCCATAGCTCTTACTTTACTCTTGCTTTCAGTTGTGTGCTTCCACACTAGCTCTACCTTTCAAATAATATCAAAGTGAGCATTTGAGGAGCTTCTTCATCATTACTTCAGCCCATGATAAAAGCTTCAACTCAAGGTTTCATGGTAGCCATTGTTTCTTCCTCTTGATATATGCATTGAGTCTTCTCTTCTCCCAACTTATACCAAGTTGCTCCCATCTTATTAAGGATATTTACAAGGCTTAGCTAAGCCTTTTTGAGTATATTGAGCTAAGAAAAAAGTCATTCTATCCATTTTAAGTGGATATATAGCATGTTGTAGAAGTCATGGACAGTTATGGTAGCTTGGTAGCACTTTTGTATTTTGGCCATAACTTTTAGATACGCTATTGAATTCAAGTGTTCTATAGCTAGAAATGAAGAGCACAACAAGAGCTATAGATATGAGTTTATTCTATTTTTTTCAATTCTCTATTTTACATAGAATAGAACAATTCTGGATTAGACTATTTGGTTTAGACAACAAATAATGAGCTCCATTCTACATGTGGTGATGCTATTTTGGTGCACGGATATTATGATTATACTTTTGGATGCTACTTGGATTAGTTAGAGCTTTATTAGCTTAGTTTTTTAGTATTTCATTGCTATAATAATAGTTTGGGTAACAAGTTATTAACAATAATGTTATGCCTATTGAGGCAATACTATTTGGGTATGCCACCTACATGCATTGATATCTAGCATTGATACTTGGACTCAAATATGATTATGGATGGCTTTACCACTCAGATTTGAGTTACATTGGATGCTTTGGAACTTTGGCTTTATGCTTTAATTGCTTTACTCATTGATATTATAGGTTACTTGGGTTTCATGCTCCTGGATGTATCTTGGATTTTGGATGGTCTTGTACTTGATGTCTTGAGCTTGTATTACACATTTAGAATTTAGATTTACTTCAGTGGGAGATACTTGCTATTGGCATTAGAGCTTTGGATTCTTTATGTAGTTGAGGTTGGTTCTTTGAGACAGTGGGACTCTTGGTTATAGTATATGCTCTCTTATATGCTATTAGACGTAGTTACCTCTGCTCGTGGGTTGATTTGATTTTATATGCTTTGGACACAAGCACTTACCTCTATTACTAGTTTATTAGTGATGTATATGCTTATGGGATGTATATTTTTACCAATGATTTGAGTTCATGTGATATTCTTTGGTATGATGGTCTATGCTTAGCCATTGCTAGTTGTATTTTTTATATTCGAATTGATACTCAGATATCCCTAATAATGGGAGCTTTCTTTCTTGAATATTTTTCAACAATTGGATTTATGTCTATTGCTATCTTTATTTCAACATTACTCTAATCACAGTTTTCAATATTGTCTTTGGAGAGAGGACATTGTATTTTAGTAGTCTATTGCTTGTAGTTGATGGACAATGATATACTTTGGTATTCCCTCCTATTTTGAATGTGTTTTGGTTGAGTTTTGGGGGATGATTTGCAATCATTAATAGCAGCCCGTTCTCTTGAATTTTACATTAAAATATTGTCGTTATGGCTAGTTCTTCAAATGATAACACTATTTTCAATATTGAAAAGCCCCGCACAAATTTCACCTATTAGAAGACATAGATATGGCATGTACCAATTCAAAAGAAGTAGGTTAGGCATTCGTGAACCAAGAGTGTAAAGCTTGAAAGCATTGATCAATATACTTGGGATGACTTAGATGAGTTGTGCAAATTCGCTCTTATATTTTCATTGTCTCAAAACGAGTCTATTTTGATATTATGGAACCCCACGATAACGCTTGGCAGTTATGGGAAAGATATGCAATCTTTATGACAAGTAAAGTCTTTCTTTACAGATGTACTGGTTGAAACATCTCATGGACCTTTGCATGAAGGAAGGGACTAGTGTATTTGTGCATTCAAATGAATTTTATTCTATTTTCAACCAATTGATTTTGTAGGAGGGCATTGAGTTCAATGATACTATCCTTTCCTTGTTAGTGACACTTCCTAAGTCATTGGACACTTTCTATACTACCATGTATGATAATATGCCTAAGGATGGTTTGAAATTCTAGGATGTTAAGGGTGCCTTATTCACAAATAAGGTAAAAAAAATGAATACGGATCCAGTCCATGTTTCTCATGCGTTGACTATTAGGGGTAGACATGATGGTAAAAGCTATAATGACCATCATGGTAGAGACTCACAAAGGTCAATCTCACAAAAAATCTTGTTGTAAGTCCCATGGTCGTAAGATCTCTCTTATATCTCATTAGTGCAAGAAGCACAATCATATTTGGGTGCAATGCCATCAGATGTGCAATGATAAGTGCAAAGAGAAAGGCAAGGGCAAAGTACAAGAAATTCTTATGATTGTAACATTGTTCCTAATAAGTCCAGTGTAAATATTGAAGCAACAAATGTATGGAAGCATGAGTCACATAATATCTTAGTAGCTTCTTCTCTTGATGCTAATCAATTGGATGATGCCTCATCCATCTTTCCTCATTGTTGGCTTCTTGATTCACGGGCTTCTTTCCATGTTACCCTACACAGGGATTGGTTTCATCCCTATTGCAACATGATAGATTCTGTGAGACTAGGAAATGACTGGGTATTAGATATTATTAGCATTAGTGGTGTTAGACTATAGTTGCTTCAGGCAACACTTTTGTTTTGCATGATATACTCCATGTTACAACTTTGACCAAAAGTCTACTACACTTGGATGATGCAGGCTATCATGTACCTTTTGGTGATTCCCCATGGAAGAATACATATGGCTTGTCTTTGCTCGAGGTGCCAAGGCTAGTAGCCTCTATCCCTTGCTTGTAACTAGATCTATTGACCATGTTTTGGTTGTGACTGACATACCACAGGTATCTTTACAGCATCATTGCCTTGGGCACATGTCCTTAAAGGGAAAGAAAATGCTTTATTGTTTGTACTACCTTCCACCCCTTGGCTACAAATGTTTTAATTCATGTGATCATGACAAGTAGACATATAGTTCCTATAAGAAGTCTGGCATTATGAACATGGGTAGGCCTCTAGCTCTTGTTCATTCTAATGTATGTAGTCCTATGCCTTGTCAGACATCACTAGGTGGTGTAAAGTATTTTATGACTTTCATTAATGATTATTCACATAAGCTCTAGGCATATCCAATAAAGTAGAAATCAAATGCATTGGCTAAGATGACTACCCTACACTTCGTGTTGGCCTTGGTAACTTAGTTAGATATGGATCTTTATCATATGGATGTTAAGATAAATTTCTTACATGGGGACTTGCATGATGAGATCTATATGCAGCAGCCTAAGGGCTTTCAAGAAAAGGATAGGGAACACCTAATGTGCAAGTTGAGGAAGAGCCCTATGGTATTATTTAGGCACCTAGGGAATGGTATCATAAGTTTGATGCATTTATGCAATCACAGCTTACTCTCACAATAATATGGATCCGTGTTACTACACGAAGAAGACTCCTAATGGCAACCTTATTATCTCGGTATTTTATGTGGATGATATGTTACTTGCTAGGAGATCTTATGATGAGCTAGATACTTTGAAATCTCAACTCAAGAAGAGCTTTGAGAGATGAAGGACGTGGGGTAGGCCTCACATATTCTTGGGATGCGTATCATGTGCGATCACTCTAAGGGGCTCCTTTACTTGTCACAGAGGGAGTACATACAGAAGGTCCTTGAGTGCTTCTAACTATAGGATGTTAAGCCTATTGGATATCATTTACGTTCCCATGTGAAGGTTAGTTTCACAGGAAAATTGTCCCTATTCATATGAGCAAAATGCCAAGATGGCCAAGATCCTTTATGCATCTGCAGTGGGTAGTTTGATGTATGCCATGATTGCTACTTGCCCTAATGTAGCATTTGCAATTGAAGTTGTGGCATACTATATAGCTACATCTAGCAAGAAACATTGGGACATTGTGAAGGGTATCATGAGGTTCCTAAAATGCACTATAGATATTAGCATTTGCTATGGTGGCTAAAATACTACAATCATGGGTCAACTCCAACTATGTAGGACATGTAGATACTAGGAAGTCCACCTCTGGATATGTTTTTACTTTTGATGGAGGTTTTGTTTCTTGGATGTCTAGGGTATAGAAATGTGCAGCTTTATCCACTACTAAGACATAGTATATTGCAACCACCGAGGCTTGCAAGGATGCCCTATGGTTAGGCTATGTGGTGGTAGACCTTGGGATTACTATTACTCCTACATTGGATTCAAATTCAATGAGGATTACTCACTTGGCCAAGAATCTAGTACTCCATATGAAGACAAAGCACGTTGAGGTGTGCTATCACTTCATCAAGGAGTTTGTAGAGGACAAATCTATTAAGCTTATCAAGATCTCAACTGACGAGAATCCTATGGATTTTCTCGCTAAAAGTCTCTTAGAAGAACATTTTGTGTTCCTTAGGAAGATGATGGGTGTAGAATGAGATTATATCTATTTCTCATCTTGTTTTACTTGATGCACATTTGTACTTTGTCACTTTTTTTAATGTTCCCTCCTCACTCAAGGCATATTTTCCTTTAAGTGGAAGATTATTGGGGATAAAGATGCTTGTGCCTATGTCACCTTGTATTTACTACACACACAATGTGACTGCACACTTTATACACTACATGTAGTAGAAACCCAACCCATCATTGTCACTTTATTCCTTTTTTTATGACTATTAAATAAGGGAAGGCCAATTACACATTATCACAATTGGAGTTCCCACATATGATGTCTCTCTCTCCTGCTTTCTTGCTTTGTCCACCATAGCTCTTGTTTTTGCTTATGTGCTTCCATTCAGGCTCAACCTTTCAAAGCCTTTTTGCTCATGGATGCCATGATGGCCAATAAATTCCATATAGCCACATAAGCATCATTTGTGCCACCTTTAATGAAAGGGCTCCCAGGGTAAGTGGATGGGCTTCTCCTAATGATGGGTTGTGGTCTCATAGGGGGGGCTAGCTGCATGGATGACAAGGGAGCTCAAAAGAAGCTCTTCATTTCGGTGCAAGGGCTCACCAACGTCATAAGTGCTAGATCATATATCCCTAGCTCAAATGATGACCTACAAGCCATGTGCATGCTCCAATGGGGGAGACCATAGTGCTTCAAGCTTCGGCTCATTTGCCTTCTCTTGCATCAAAGTGGTGGCTAACTAGGTGACAAGAGTGGTGAGATGCTCTAATGTTTCTTGAGTCCAAGAGTTGGAGAGGTCCATTTGTTTGATTGCTTGATCTATCTTAGAGAGAACTTGGTGATGGTTAGTAGGTTTGTCATTATGTATCTCCATATGCCACAATTCATGTTGACATAGGGTGTGGTTGAGCATGCTATAGGGGTCATATCTAGCACTTCTTCTTGCATTTCTCCATTGTACTCTTAGGTTGAGCTAGGCTTATCATTCATGGATGCTCAAGAGTCTCAATTTTCCCCTTTGACCTCTCCCTAGACCTTTCCTTTGCCTCTATGTCCTACCATTTTAGTGTAGTCCACAAGACCTTGCTCTAGGAAAATTGCTATAACTTTTTGATTCAGATAAAACTGAGAGGTCTCTTGGAACTTTTTGATTCAAATAAAACTGAGAGGTCTCTTGGAACTTTTGGAGCTTAGGCCTGAGTGGGTATGGCTGCCCTTTGCTATACACAATAGGGTTTTGCTTCTAGGGTATGGGGGAATATTAAGAAAGGAGGAGAAGAGGCTCAATGTTAGTTCAGGAGGATGTCATTTGCTTGGGAAAGGAGGGCTAGAAGCATGGGCAAGTGGGGGGAGCACTAGAGACCAAGCAAGCAATCAATATGATTTGCACAATAGATTATGAGCTACTAGCTCAAATGGTCCTCTTGATCTCCATCATGATTGTTAGTAACCTCCTCCTTGCTTGTAGAGTGCTTCTGTGGGGTCTTTTGCTCCTAGAGGTGAAGATCAATGAAAGGGACGTAAGATTTCTTCTAGGGTAGCCATGGAAGCTTGGCAAGAAGAGGGGAGCGAAGGTCTTCAACAAAAAGTAAATGTGGTTTTCCCCTAGAAGTCCAAAACCATTGTATTGAGCTCCCTTAGCCCTCCTTCAAGAATGAACTTAGCTCTTGGAAGGCTCAACAACCCATGTATGTACCTACTTCCATTCCCACCCTATTGAGGGTTGATATGACTATGTTTTTAACTGTTTTTTGTTGGATTTTTTAGTACTTTTTTATAATTTTAATGATGATTGATTGATTTGGAAGTGTTTGAGATAGTTTTGGATAAGGTTGAATAGGTTTTAGAAGCTCATTACATTTTTCAATGGAAATATGACGTGCTAAAAGGTTATGTTGAGTGTTTGATATGTTCTAATTAGTTCTGTTTAGCTTCTATTTTATTTTGATTTCTTTCTGTATGAGAGGTTGGAATGATGATTGATGGAGTTTAAGAGTGTTTGGAAGCTTATTGAATGATTCTTGATTGTTTTAGTTGAGTTGAATGCTTTCTGATGACCTTCTGCTTCTATATGACTCCGTAAGTGTTCTGTGGGATAAATGTGTAGCTTGGAAAAAAAAAAATAGTCTTGTAAAGAGATGAATACAAGTTCAAAATATCTCAAAGAAGCAAAATAAG
Organism: Lygodium microphyllum; assembly: GCF_053477565.2. NCBI lineage: Eukaryota > Viridiplantae > Streptophyta > Polypodiopsida > Schizaeales > Lygodiaceae > Lygodium > Lygodium microphyllum. The sequence goes on along the minus strand of NW_028229647.1, from coordinate 55,270 downwards.
TAACTGTTGAAGACAAGACTAAAGTAATAGTAACATTGTTGAGCTACCAAAGGACACTGTAGTGACTCTAGTGACTCTTCATATCAGACATACCTCTTGGGAGGTGTATCCATGACCAAAAAGGGATTATGGAGTCTTATTCTTCATTATTAGAATATACAATTGAGAGAGAGCATATGGAGAGAGAGAGAGAGAGAGAGAGAGAGAGAGAGAGAGAGAGAGAGAGAGAGAGAGAGAGAGAGCATAAGAGATAGCCAATTTTCTATGAAAAACATTGTATCTACATGAGAGAGACTATGAAGATGATGAAAGATGAATACTATGTGATGATTTCCATTCAAAGTTTATCTTTCTTTTGTGTCATTGTGGTTCTTTTATGGTTTCTATGAAGAATATGAAGAATGTGTTGAAGTTTTATTGTGATAAATCCATGGGAGAAAATCTAGATGATGCTACGTGAAGATTTGGGAAGATTGGGTGTTGTTTTCCTTCTTGTGGTTGATTAAACTATAAAGAACATGCTTCTTGGTGTGACAAGATAGATTTCCTTGTAGTATATTTCCCATTTCCTTGGTGTCTCTCTTGGGACTCTATGTTTTCGATGTGCAATCGAGGAAAACTGCCATCAACAAGCACCAACAAAGACTAAAAATGGAAGAAGTGGCAATGTTAAAGAGAAAGAAAAGCAATGAGAGAGTGGAGAACCCTTGCGGCACTCTTTACAAAAGTCCTAGCAACTCAAGGTTCCCTTCCTATTCAGATCCATCCTGGAAACATTGATGATAGGCCATCAAATGTAGTCACATTGCCTATCTTTAAGGGAGAATACAATGAAGACCCTGATCTTCATTTAGCCAAGTTCATGGTAGAGTGTGTAGCCAATAATGCAAGAACCCCCAAGTATTGGTTGGTGATATTCCCCGCCACTTTCAAAGGCACAGCATTTCAGTGGTATGAGAGACAAGCAATAGGAACTTTTGGCACATGGGATGACTTGAAGTTGGCCTTCCTCACTAAATTCGGGCGTGAAGGTTTTGAAGAGCAGATGTGAGAGGAGTTCATTAACTTAAGTCTGTCTGGTGAATGGGTGGAAGCATATGTCTCTAGAATGGAATCCGTACTGAAGAGATGGACTAACCATCACTTAGATGAAGGCATCCAGAAGGGAGTTTTTCTTAGAGGCCTAAAACTAGAAGTTCGTAAATTTATAGAATTGAGAAGACCAATCAACTTCCAAGCTGCAGTGGAAGGTGCAAGATTGTATGATGAAGTTGAAGCAAGGATATGGCATTTTTTCCATGCAAACACGTCATGTTCTCATCTCACAATTGTGTTTTGATATCATCAACCTATCTGACACCTCATCTTGGACATTTCCCATCTTTTTGCTTTTCATTTCAACTGATGAATTTTCCTAAATTAATTTTTGGGTGTCTTCTCGTGCTCGATTTTTTTTTTCATGTGAATGCATGTTTTGTCACCAAATATGTTGACAGTGTGTTCTCATTCCTTCCCTCCGTCGTCTTGTCCCATTTTGCTTTTTATGACATGTTCATCTGATGTTCGGATCTTCAAGATTTTTTTTTTGTAAATTTTATATTTTCTTCGCCCCCACATATTGCGTGAACAACTGGTTTTCATCTCGAGATGTGTATCAATACGTCCATTCCATTATGTTTGACACATCTGCATGCTTTTTCAGCTCCTGCTCGGCGTTCATGGCAAAAAAAAAAAACCCTATCCCTGTATTGGTACATGAAAATAAGGGTAGGTTTTTTTTAATATATAATTTTAAATTAAAACACAATTAGAAAAGAAAAATAACTTTCCTCCCCCCAAAAAAAACACAAAACAAAAAACCCATTTCCACCCCCTAAAACACCATATCCACCCTAGCCCCGTATTGGTACACGGAACTAAGGGTAGGTTTTTTTAAAAATATATAATTTTAAATTAAAAAAACAATTAGAAAAGAAAAATAATTTCCCTCCCTCCAAAAAAAAACACAAAACAAAAAACCCATTTCCACCCCCTAAAACACCATATCCACCATCCCCCCCCACCCACTTACCCTGCCGACCCCCTATCATGCACCAGGACATGGTCCTATGACACAACATACATGTGTCCACCCCCACTCCCTTCGTTGATGTTCATGTGCGAGCTTCTAGCAAATTTCATGTGTGTTCCTCACTAAGTGGTCATTCTATGCAGATGTTTTTGGTACGTGAAGGATCTGAAGACTGTGAATACTTTTGAGCAATGTGTAGATAATTCTGGAAAGCATGGCTGACAGTCATCCATTCTTCTAGAGTCAGCAAGCCAATTTATTTGAGGTCGCACTAGGGAATCTATTGAACTCCATCCTTGACATCTAAGGATCTTGAGATCAAAGCATGTGTAACCACTAACCAATTGAGGGGGGTGAGGGATAAAAGTGCTAGGAGATGGAAGAGAAACAAGCAAGAGAGGGTGAAGGGATGGATAAGTAAAATCATAAAAGGAGGAATGGTTTAAAGAAGGATAATCTGATAACTTAGGGAAATTGGCTAAAAAGTTTGTTAACAAGTATGTTGGAGAAGTGGAAAGAATATTTGTGAATGGCAAAGAACAAGTAGGAGGGGAAAAAACACAATCCTCAATAAAAGAACAATAGGTGAAAATACGGATCTGAGGGGCATCTTCGGGTTGAAAAACAAGGGGTAGAATAATCTATGGATTAAGTTGATAAATAGAAAGGTAGGCTTCACATCTATGAGCCATCTACTGATAATAAGATAAACAATGCATTGATGGACCTACCACAGATCTACAATGATAGGCATCAAAGAAAAAGGAATCAAATGAAGGTTGTTTGGAAAGGTGAGCTAAGAGATCCACCCTCCGTTGATTAATGTTTTGCACATGAGAAGAGGCTTTGGTTTGACATTGATTTAAAATCACAAAATCAATCATTATATTCCAAGAAGTTTCAGGGTGATCTTCCACTTTGAAGAAATATGTTTGAAACATTTTATCTATCTACAACTCCAAATGTTTGACATATAAAATACCCCTTGCAATACCACATCTCCAACATACAAGACAAATCTTCATCATTTGGGATCGACAAATGACCTCGCAAGTACATGTAAGACATAAGCATGGTATCTAGAGTCATCACAGAATCTTCAAAAACCATTCTTACCACCTTAGTCAATACATCACAAGACCAAGCTCTACTCCAACTATCCTCTGGATGAGATAAATCCATTGTGGAAAGCTTAATAAAAAATGCCAACTTATATTGTTGATAGTGCATAAAGAAGGAGTGATCTGGAGGACTAAATTGTTGGAACTGCTCAAAACAAGTCCATTCTTGACTGAAGCCTTTCCACCTTGGCTTAGAATAAAGGACATAATGTCACATTTCTTTGAAGAACATCTAAATCTACAAGGGGTAAAGAAGGAATTGGCTGCATAGAAGAACTCTATGAAGCAGAACGAGACTGAGCCAATTGTTCCTTAAGCTGTTGAATTTGAGTATTATTATGGTCTATGTTAGTATTGGTTTATTTGAGCTCTTCCATTTGGACAGCTATCAAAGCTTTTAGCTTTGGGCTTCCTTCAACAATCTATCCCTCTCCTTAGTCATAGTAACTACTTTAGATTTGGTATCTGCCAATTGAGATTGCAAAGTCACATAGTTTTGTCAAAGTCTGTGCAAAAACTGCTTGGCTATGTAACCTTAATACACAACCGAATTGGGAGAAACCGTTTCATAATTTATTAATGCCTTTGATATCACTATTGGTAGTGTGCTTATGTAGAAAGATGCTAGTGGATGGTTCCACCTAGTAGTTTATGCAAGCAAAAGATTGTCCAATGCAGAGAAGAACTACTTAGTCATGAAAAGAGAGTGCCTTGGCATGATCTATCTCATCAAGTAGTTTTGATATTATTTGCTCAAGTATACTTTTTTTTTTCATGTGGATCATTCAATTGTAGTTTATTTGGTTAAGCAACAAGATGTCACTAGATGATTGGCCCAATGGATTTTGATGTTATAAGAATTTGAATACAAGGTGATACATCACCCTAGAGCCACATGTGATTGTTAACTTTCTATCACACCTTGATTCTGGAGAACCCCCAACTAGTGTTGTCAAAGATGAGTTTTGAGATCCCCATTTATTTGTAGTTGTAATGGATATACCATAGTGTGAGTCACATAACCCTCCATGGACATGGTATGAAGAAATGATGACCTTCCTGGAGACTAGAGTGCCCTTGCCCCATCTCCAAAAGGATCAATGCAAATGACTAGCTCTTTGGAGCTGACATTTTGAGGCCATAATGGATGAGCTGTATTATCGCACTCTCTTCAAAGTGCTACAAAGAGTAGTCCTCCCAGTGGAGTAGTTTGCAATTCTGGAGGAAGCTCACCAATGAAATTTTAGCAACCACTTTGTTGCAAAGGTGACAATCTGCAAAACCCAGCAAGTTGACTTGTGGCATCCGACCATACATGGTGATGCATGCAAGTGGATCCAACAATGCGACTCCTGCCAAAGGCTGGGTCAGCTTGGTGCCAGACTGCTTATTATTGCTCCAACTAATCCTACCATTGGAGCTTGTCCAAAAATGGGGGATGGACTTTATTGGTCTGATCTCGCCAGTTGTTGCCTATTCAAGAAACAAGAACATTCTGATAGCCATTGATTATTACATGAAATGGGTAGAAGCAAGGGCTCTACCAAACAACATCACCAAATCAATTGCTATGGTATACCTGTTGAATTTGTTAGTGATAGAGCTATGCATTTTGTTAATAAGGTCATCAAAGAACTCACCTCATTTTACCTCATTGTCCATAAAAAGTGCTCCCCTTATTATTTGCAAGCTAATAGCTTAGTAGAATCAACCAACAAGGTAATGTGTAATCTTTTAACCATATTGGTGGATTGAAATAGAAAAGACTAGGATACCAAGCTTCTTGCAGCATTATGGGCCTTTCACACCTCCTGTAAGATCATTATTGGGATGATCCATTACAAACTAGCATTGGGCATGGAAGCCATTACACCTCTAGAGTATGTAATGCCCAATTTTTACAAATCATGGTACAAGGTTGGCTCATTAAGGAGGAATCCCTTTCTAAATGGAAACCATCGCACAATTGGAAGAAGATTGGATCCGCAGTGCCTACATTTTATTCAAAGTCCAAAGGGAATCTCCCAACCAAGTTCCTAGGCAAGCTCAAATTCAAATGGAGCAATCCTACTTGGGTCTTTCATAATTCCAAAACTAACTCTTCCTATACCTGATTGATTGCCAGTCAATGAATTCTAGCTATGTCATTATGATGCTAAAGGCTTCCAGTGCCCATTCCCATCAATCACATGGTCCTTTGCCATACTTGTTTAGTGCTATAATAAATGATTGTTTACCACTAAACTAACATCTAGCTAAATATTAATCCAATCCAAAAAATCTTTGGTCTCAATTGAAGCTCATATAATGAAGAAATTGTGAATATGATTATATTTCAACTTTATAACTTGAGCTTCCAATGTTTGATTGCCAAACTTTTTGGTTCAAATCAAAGCTAAGTATCCCCTCTCGTCGAATTGAGCTATCAAAATTCCTCTTTTGGATAAGTGTAGAAAATTATATAGGTAAAATTGTTCAGCTACCCTAAATATGGAAAATTTTTCTTAGTCTAGAAATCCCATATATGTTCAATTTAAGACTTGAAAATCCTACGAACATCCCTCTAAAACCTATAGATACCTTTATAGACCATGTAGTATCCTTCTTGTACCTATAATGACATGTATTGTTATGTTTAACCCTATAGGTACTCGTATAAGTCCCTGCATATATCCATTGATGCCTTGTTTGCTTCAATTAACTTCAACATATCTGCATCTTCTAATGGTAGTCCAAGCACCTACACAAGCTTAAGAATATCACATAAATTTCCTCCTCAAGCCTATTTGTGCACCCTTTTGGCGTCCTACGTAGCAAGGGAGGGTCAACTCTCTTTTGGCTTGCTACCTCCCGTCCAGCATCAACCTTTTTTCTTGGTCGATATATCAACATGGCAAGTCAAACTAATCTAAAATACAAATATGATATATAGGGATTCAGATGAATCTTTTAGATGTCAATAATGTGTGAGGAAAATAGGTAAATTCAATGGGTAGCAAAAGGGTTTATCTCAACAATAGCTTACTGGGTTGCTACTTACCCTTTTACAAATTTTGGATTAATCAATGATCAAACGAAGAGAAGTGGGTTATGAAATAGAATAACAATCTCAACTTATGAAGCAAATTTTGACCATATTTCAAGGATTGATGCATACAATGATCCACTAAGATGACTTGTTTCAGCATTTAGCTCATTCCATTCAAAAGATAACTCTAACTTATAGAATAGGATTTAACTCTCAATTTCTCCCAAGCAGTTGGATTCATGCTCAACAAATAGATATGAAAGATATACTAGAGAGATTAAGAATTAAATGAAGTACCACTTCCAAGATTGATGAACAATGTCACCAAATTGTCAATCATGGTTGCCCAAAGAATTTGATGTAGACTCAATCTTGAATAGCCTTTAGCCTTCTTGAAGCTTCAACAATGAATGATCTTGTATATCCAAAAGCCCAAAAATCTATTCTCATAATAGCTTCATGAACCTTGAATTCCTTAACATCTTCAATTATACTTATTAGTCCTTGCTATAGATCAATCCCATATATTCTTCTTAAGCCAATCTTCAAGAAATTAAAAGCCTATGGCAAGCTTTAATGGGTATCCTATTTGAATCCTTCTTAAAGAATAAGCCTCAAGCCTTCAATCTTATCGATGTTGGTATAATCTTCATCAATGCTCAGTGTAGAGTAGATCTCAAGTTAATAGAATGATGAATCCTTGAAGAAACATAAAGGTTCAGTGGAGAAATCATGGCTATCCTATTATTGTCTTCATTTGGGTTTGAGAGAAAGAGGATCAAGAAGTGTTCAATCATTTCTTAAAAATTCCCAAAATGGAGCTTGAAGCTTAGGGAATAAAGCTAGAGAAGAAGCATTTGTAGATTCAACATTACTAAGAGCAACAAATCATCCCATAATTTGGGGGTATTGTTGGAGTTATCAAGCCACAAAATGGTACTCAACTTCAAGAGCAAGAAGCAAGGAAACTTTCCCCTATGTTTTTAGATCCTTTCGAGCGAGAGAAGAGATGGAAGTAGAGAAAAACCCCAGTAACCATGAAAGCTTGAGAAAATCTTGAAGGACAAGGGAAAGTAACCAATCTCCAAAAAGCAGAATAGTAATAGTCTTCTCCAAATCTTGTCAGCCCTAGTTTTGTCCAAATGGTCTTCAAAATGTCCTAGAGCAATAATATCTTGGCCAACTTATCAAATCTCCACCATTTTCTTCTAGATCTCTAGTTACTAGTAGGAACACTTGGCTAGTCATGCTTATGATTTGTAATGAAATCATGACTAGATATGTACCTTCTAGACTCTATCTCTTGTGCTTGCCACTAGAAAATGACTTGAAATAAGCTCCAACTAGGATCAATGAAAAGATCTAATACCACTGTAATGAAGTTTACTCCTAATCAAGAAGCATAAGAAAATGTTTCCAAGAAAGACAAGAAAATGTTGAAAACCATAGCCATGCCATAGCTAACTCCCATTGCAAATACACAACTCGTGAAATGGTGGAGCATGAAACACACCTCATGCTATGGTGGAAGGACACTATTGTCTTTTGCTGTAGGGTTTAATACAAAGGCTAGGGTGAATTTTCTTACATTAAAAATGTAAGGGTTTATCCTCAAGAATACCCTAGTTATTTTGCTAAATCATTAGGTGAAGTTTCCAATATTCAAGAGAAGTTTCTATCTAAATCTTGGAATCAAGTCTAGTATTTGCTCTTGTGTTAATTGTAAGGAATACCTTGTCAAGACCTGAAACAACTCATTAGAAGCTCCTTCCTCCATATTTCTTGAACTTATCCCTTTAGCTTCTCCTTATATCTTGGAATCAAGTCTAGTGTTTACTCTAGTGTTAATTGCAAGGAAGACCTTATCAAGGCCTTAAAAAACTAATCAAAACCTCCTTCTTGCATCTTATTGAACTTATGTCTTCCCACTAATGATCACCAACATTTTCAAGTTATTGCATTTTCTTCTTCTTTTTGCAACTTACTGACACTCTTAATTATCAACAAAATATTCAAAATTTCTTGCCACTCCTGATGATTACCAAATTTTTAGGTTGTTGCCTTTTACTTCCTTTTGCAACGTACTCACATGTTTGGATTTCATTTTCCTGACCTTTTGAAAAGAGGCCAAAGATTATACTATCCACCCAAGAGACCCTATGTATGTAGAATTTAAAATAAAAAGAGAAGCTTATTCTTTTATGTGTATTTTTGGAGTGCAAAGAGAGAGAGAGAGAGAGAGAGAGAGAGAGAGAGAGAGAGAGAGAGAGAGAGAGAGAGAGAGAGAGAGAGAGAGAGAGAGAGAGAGAGAGAGAGAGAGAGAGAGAGAGAGAGAGAGAGAGAGAGAGAGAGAGAGAGAGAGAGACAAGACTTCTCTTCTTCTATTCATAGTCTTCTATTATTTTTCCTCTCTTGCATAGCATTATGTGGGTTTTCTTAGCCTCCATATCCATTTTAAAAAGAGAAAGAGGGTGTGAAAGCTTAGGGGAGACACTCATAGATATGTAAGTATCATGGGGTTCAACAATATGGATTTTTAAAAATACCATTTTATGCCATATAAAGGGGTTATACACAAATTGAATAAAAAAGGGATGTATTTTATTTGGAAATTTTCATAAATAAGGATATTTTGAAATAGGCTTGAATGCATATGATGTAGAGAGCTTACATATAGTGAGTCCCCTAAGTGCAAAAGTAAGGAGAGAGCATGAGATCTAGAGTACAAGTTAGCTAAGTAAGCAATAGCCTTATTCTACACTTGATAGCAAACTCTTGAATTAAAAATAATCTATCCAGAGTCCCATAGTTGAGAGATCAATATCGTGGGTACAGGAGAACTTTTAGGATCTCTAGATGTTTTCAATAAGTGATAAGAGGACCAAATTCCCAATATATAAAGCATTGTGTGATTATCCCAATCTCTCTTAAAAAATGAGAACCAAGTCTAGCAAACAATCAAGGATTACCTCTTGATCACAATGGAACAAGCAACTTGATCTTATTTGCCACATGCTTTGGTTCTAATAGGCTGATACAAACATAGTGTTATCCACCCATTCATTTTCATTTTGAAGCTTAGATGGTGATCTAGATAGAATTTAAGTAAAGAGTTTAAATCAAGATGGAAGAACTTTTACTAGGTGAAAGATAAATGATTGTTTTTTTGAGGGGGGTCTCCCTCCCATGAAGGTGTTCAAGCTAGCCTAATCAACATGCCGCTTAATATTCACTATTCAGTTAATGAATAATCTAAGAAATATTCTATTTACCATTAAATTGGGATGATGCACCCAAACTCCCTACTAGAGACTGCTTTTGTGGCTCTTGGGACCCAAAATGTGGGTCCCTAATAGCTTTCATACCTTCTAACTCAATGCAATGTGCCTCAAGTTCTACCAACTTAGCTGCTCTATCTAACCCAATGGCTACATTTACAAAAAGCACATTTTTTCTCTTTGATTACATAGACCACATTTAATATATAGATCTCAAGATCCAACCAATATCTAGGCTCACATAATGGCTTCTCCTCATAATGGTGGCATTACAAATTCGAGCGCCATGGATCATTGGCAACACCTTATATGGGTTATTGAATCTAACTCGAAGAAACCCTAATTTTTCAATGTACATACCCTTGGCTACATTAGGATCTCACAGAGTAGACTCGGGTAGAAGATTCATGCTTTCTTTTTTGGTTGAGTGATTCATTTTTGTTTCTAACTTCACTTACATGACTACGATGACTACTCTAGGCAACAGCATGATTACTTGCCTTTCTAGCTATCGAGAACAAAGAGCAATTTTGCATTTCATATGGTGGCACTACTAGTCCACACCACAACTACACAAGGCTTGACTAAGGTTGTCAAGCTCACTTGCTTTTTAGATTTTTGAGCGTTAAAAGGTCACCATGACTAAGATTGTCAAGCTCACTTGCTTTTTAGATTTTTGAGCCTTACAAGGTCACCATGACTAGAAAAACTACCATAATTGCATGTAGGATACTCTCTTTGACAAAATGTTTGATCAATTGATGAGCCATAGATTGGACTCAGCCACCATAATCGCTAGGCATCTCCAAAGACCATTTAACAATGACCGTCTTCTTACTTTTTGCATTGGTAGCTTGATCACAATTGCAAACTACTATACCATGACTATCGAAAAACCCTAATCTCACTCCATTGGCGAAACTGCATGCATTCACATCTCTATCACTACAATTCACAAAAATTACCATGACTACCACTCTAAGTGATAACATGGCTATAGTAGGGTCGCAATATCCACCATTGTAGCACACAAAATTGCCATGATTGTTGCCTTTTTTGAGGTTTTTCTTGATTATAACTAGATGAGAGAACATAATTTATAAAGAATTATTTGGAAAACCCATGAGGATCTAGAAAATGAAAAAGTAGGGGAGAAAGAGGGTGAGAACAAGTTTAGAGCAAGAGCAAGGAGAAAGAAGAAGCTGTTGTGAAAGAGAGAACTCCATAGCTACAAATGAAAAGAAGGAAGAGAACACACCAGGATTGGCATCCACAAGTGAATCACCATAGCATACTACATCAAGCCTTTGAGGTAAAGTTGTGGATCCATCTCTTTAGTTGTACCTACCATGAAAGCTTAAAGTAGGACACGTATTTATCTTGTTTAGCTTCTCTCCATCTCACCATAGCCATAGCTATTTTTCCATACCTCGCCCAATATCTCCTCTCTTAATCCATTTTCTCTCGCAACCATATCATGCTCTAAGCTTAAATAAGAGGCTAGATTTGCAAGATTTGCAAGCTCCCATATCTAAGAGATAAAAAATTAACTTGCACAAAATGAGTTCCACAAATCCTAAGTTTCTTTTCTATGGATTATTAGGATAGCCAATCGTAATTAAATATATCTAATATTTTCTTAGTGGACTTGTTAGGGCTTGGATTATGACTACATAACCTTAGTCTATTTACTCATATGCATGCTAGGTGTAAAGCATTCCTTATATTTCACCTATGGTAATTGGTTGTTCTTGAGCAATTAATCATGATGTACTATTTTAATGATGGTATAATTTGCAAGAATGATTAGGATTGCACCTTCCCTTTGTCATTCGTGATTTTTATTGAATTTTTGCATCAATTTCCCAAAAAAATTGTTTATTATGACTTTTTTTATTCAATAAATCTATGTTTTGAGCTATGGATTCCTATGAGTGTTTAGGTCATGCTTAGTATTTGTCATTGTTGTACTCTATGTTGTATGTCAAAATGGGCAAATACACTTTGGTAATCCAACTTGGTTCATGGTATAGTATGCTGATGATTTAGACATCATGCTCGCAAGAAAGAAACCACCATTAATTTGTAGTGCCTCTGTTGGGTAGCATGTATGTTTGGTTAGTACATTTACTATGGGGATTGGCTTATCACAAGGGCACAAGCAGGTAAACTGAGGGAGTATTGGGAGACTTAGCATCTCCTCCAAAGTGGAAATGATGAAGTGCAAGCTGAAGGAAGGGTGCTTGAAGAAGCCTCAACATCAAAGGCAATTGCCTCCACAAGTGCATGAGGAGAACATGTTGATTGATTCTAACTTTGATATGCAAACTTCCCCCTTGATGAATTCAAAAAAGGAATTTAGAATATCTTTTTTGTAGGAACTACTATCTTTGGTCATTCTACTCAAAAGAAGTTAGCTTTTAATATGTTAGACATTGGATCCCAAACAAAGAAGATGTCTAACCCACCACCACCACAAAATCCTAAAGTGTAAGCATCTAAATTTTCAATAAGCAAGAAGGAGGATCTTGGTTGTAATTGAAACAAGATTGGTAGCTATTGGATTTGGCTAAATGTATGGTGATTAGATTCTAAGAAATAACCATTTGCAACAATACTACATGATAAGGCGATGGATTGATGCAGTATTTATGACATGGCTAGTTTCAATACATATGAGGCACTCAAGCTTGCTTCCTTGGGAAGGTTTGAGAAAGATAAAACCCCATGAAAAATCTTGAGAAAGATTAAAAATATGGACCAAAAGAATACATTGGAGGACTATGCAAATAATTTCAAAAACTTGGTAAATCGTCTCACTATAGTGGATATCCATCTCAAGAAATGCAAATTTCTTACTTTATTAAGGTCTCGAAGAGTAAGATAATGGGGATTGTAGCAAATATGGAACTTCAAGCTAATGATACCTTGGATACTTTGGTTAGGGCTACTATAAGAGTAGAAGGAGGACTTTGAAGTACCCATTCTAAACATCAAAGGGATGTTAAGGATTCTTTAGATCTAGAGAAAGACTTTGAGTTTAATAGTGGAAGTGGAGATGAAGGAGGTGGTTTAGAACTTGATTTTGGAGATAAGTCAAGTGAGTTAGAGAAAAAGGAGACACAACAAGCAAAGAAAATTTGGTTTAAGAAGAGTGTCCAAAAAGAGAGCAAAAGCCAAGGAAAGGGCAAAGAGAGTAAAAGGTCTAAAGTTAATAAGCTTGACAAAAAGATCAAGGGCTTGGGATTATCTAGAATACAAAAAAGACAAAGTTTTGCAAGATATGCCTAAGGAATGGTTATGAAACTAGGGGATGTTTGCATAATCCCAATGTTCGAGGAGCTCATCAAGTACCTATTATACAACCAAGGATGAAGATGCAACATCTAGCTATAATGAATCTACTTACTCTTGACATAGTTTCTGAAGGAGGTTTTAGGGGACTAATAAGGATTTATACAAGATGGCCATAGAATACTTTTTATGGATAGAAACAAAAACAAAAATTGAGAACATGCCACTATTGTGGAGGTTAAGGACACTTTGTGGGACCCAACTGTGACTTATAGATAAGGTATACAACTGAGAGAGGAATATGAGTAGTAGTAAGGATTGCAATGACATATGCAAAAACACCTCATCAATATCAAACACATATCTTAGTTGCAATAGCATTGATTGAGCTACCTAACTAAAATGAGTAAAATCAACATCCTAAAGAGAAAGCTATTGTTTCAAGAGGAGTTGGTCACCCTACAGAGGAGTGTAAGAGGAGGACAAATTGTCATGTACACTATATATCACTAGCATATCCATGTGCAATGTGATTGTTCTCATTGTATTAAGGTGGAGGAATGCCCTAAAGAACTCCAAGTGCTCAAGATGACTAGAAATCAAGCTCAAAAGAAAATGAATTGGAAAATCTAGTTTGGATGGGAGTTGTTGAAGGTGGAGGGTGAATGTTGATGGTTCTAGATTGTGGATCCATGATCTACCTAAAAGAAAACCTCATGCTTTCCCTAAGGCTAGTATCTATACCTACAAGTGCTAGTAGTGTGATGCTTATGCAATAGATTGCGAGATGGGTCTAATGCTAGGCAAGTCAAGACCTTCTAGGTTTACTCTACACTCATGGACCCAATCAATAAGGCAATGGTTGTGTGGTGGAATTTACAATTACTTATATAGCAAATCATATTTAGGGTATTTGAAAAGTTGATTTAAAAAATTATATGGCTATCCTTTCTAGAAATGAAAAATCCAAACTATGAACATTAGAGTGAGCACAAATCTATATTCCAATCTATGAGATTTTCCAAATTAGATAGTGTAATGCCTCGTAGGGATAGTCCTAATGGCTACAGTGAGCATGTACTTCAATATGTTATCTATTATGTTGGCTTGATGGATGTGCATACCATTGTTCACATCTTGACCAATAACCATTTATATACATTAATATGGCAACAAGTATGCCTCACAATACCTCATTTTTTGTCAAAAATTTGTGCAAGAATACATGAATTGCTTTTAAGTGTGCACTTGACAAATTTTACCATGCTTGAATGTGGATTTTTTATCTACAACTTGAACATCTCTTCTACCCTTGCATTGTGGAATAGCCCATCAACTAGTTGTGAGCAGATAAATCAATGACTCATGTTATTTGGGTGTATGTAGCTTTGGAATAACAAGCATGTAGGGAAACCTTTGGGTCTCATTTACTAGAGTGTCTACATTCATAGCAAGAGCCTACCCTTGAACTCTTGTCTCCATCTCCACATGAGATGCAAAGAATGTAGCCCCTAGTGAACATGTGCTCACTCATTATGAGAGTGTTTTCTCCAGGAGGATTTCTAAACCCCCCTTGTATACTTGCCTTTAAGAAAATCTACTTGTTGAGTGCATTAAAATATGTGACCCATTGCACAAGCATCATACATGGAGAATCTTCATGCTTGTATTCCTTCTCCACGAGCCATTTTGCATGTTTAGACTCAACCAAATTTGTTTGCAAAATAACTGCATTGGCAATTGGCTCACCATCATGAAAAAATAAAAGAAAACTTAAACGCATATGTCATTACAAGTTAGCACACACTATGCTATAACTTGATAGCCTACAACATCACCATCTTGCCTTCAATAGAAATTGTCCCCAATAACTAGCTTGATGATGCCACCAATCAAGTTAGCTCTCTAATCTATAGATATTTCAATCAATTGCCTTCCCTTTGACCCACTATGCCTAAATTTTCCATGATTGTACCAAAGTTCTCATTTTTGGTGGTTTCCCTCCATTTCTTGCACATAGCAATGTGACTATCTCTAAACTTGGACATTGTCTACGTCTACCTATGGAGTTTTAGGCTCTTCTCCTAATGGAAGAGTGATAATGTATCCATTTCAACCATCTCACTTCTATTGTTGAAAAGATCTCTCATTGTGTTTTGATTTTCTTTGGCCTTATTTGATAGCCTTTGGATGATGTAAGGAAAGCCTTGATCCATGGAAAAACCGCAAATGACACTTTCTTTTCAACACAAGGATTGCCTCAAATCCTTCCCCATGGGACCTATTGCTCTTTTGACTATGCATGATTGTTTGTTCCCTTCTGCACAGCAGCTCATTGCATCATAGACAACAAGATCCAAGAGACAAGACGTTAAGAGAGAGGATGTGGATATCACATTATCTTTTCGATTGACCAAGGATTTCAACTCTTGGAACATCTCCATTATCTCATTCTTTGATGTGCATTAATAATGGAGATAATGAACATGCTTGCTTAGAATGATTATTTTAGTTGATAATGGAAATTTTAGACTCCCCTCTTTTGAAACCTTCAACAATTTCCCATTCCCATGTAGTCTATCAATCTCAAGGAAGAAATAATAATAAGTTCATGCACTTGGAACACCACACCACAAAAACTTTTCCTCAATGGAAAAGATTGTTTTTTACCTTGTTTGATTCTAAATATGTTTCCATGTATTATCATCGTACTTCTCTTCCATACCCTCCATTCCCTCACCCTCAATGATCTCATACATGATACTTTTTCCATACACCTTTGGCAACTCTCTGACCCTATCTTCAAATCTACATGCATTAATAATCTTGTGCAAAACACCATTAGAAGGTAAGAAACAAATTGTTTGGAAAGTAGAGATGATCATCTCTGACAAGACATCCTATTCAATTTTCATGGTATGGGAGGGAGCACTACTATGTGGTGCTCGTGTCTCCAAGTCACCAAGAATGCTACAAAAGTCAATACAACAATACTCTCAATCCCCTAAGAGATGATGCATCATGATGAAAAAGGAAAGAAGATAAAATTAATATACATGGGAGAAGTTTAGGTTCCTTTTGCCATGTGAGCATCAAATTTAATCAGAGTTGTGTAACCAATTGTGCTCTCACCATATCCTTCGCTTCATGACTCACAAGAAAAGCTTGCAATATAAAAAGATGAAAAAACAAAGAAGTAGATATCACCATCAATTCCACCACACATGGGGAGCTCTTTGGCAAACATCAATTCTCCATCTAACTCTACTAGTGCCTCGATGACAAAGGTACCCTTTGATGGTTGTTTTGAGATGGAGCTAGTGGAAGAAGATGGTTACTTTGGCAATCATTTCCTTATAGCTGCCAAAGGCATACATGCTATCCAACCAATGAATGGAATTCCCCTCAATTTACCCTAAATTAATCAAAGAAAAATAACTACATGGGACTCAACTATGAAAGGAGCATGTTAATTCAATCATTGAAAACCAAATTCAGTCAATCATAAAGTGTGAAGTATCTATATATGTGTGTGATTTCATTATCATAAAGAACCACTTTGAATCATATTTTCTAGTGGAAAGATTAATTTATCTATTTCTAATTTTTTATTATTGATGATTTTTCATAACCAACTCTAAAGCTTCATCACATGTTATAGGGGTAACTTCAAATGTTGAACTACAAGGGATCGCAAAGCCTCCATGTTGTAAAACATTTATTATATTGGTTTGCAAACCATGTATCTTAAGCTTGAGCTCTATGTATCTTCAATGCACAATGGCAATCCCACTATATGGAGAACCTCTTCATTAATTTTGATTGTTCAAAAATCTCACATCTGTGGGTTTGGCAAAACAATGAGCTCTTTATATTTAAGTACTTATATTTGCATGCAAAGTTTTATGGATTGAATATTGACCTTTGTGTGAGATGTTTATCTCATTAAAAATCACTTTGACATCTTCTAGATGTAGTGGATTATTTTTTATGAAGCTCTATATGTCTTTTTTGGCAAACCTAAACTTTCTTTTCTTTGATATTGCTTCCACCTCCTAACAATTCACAAGAAGACATTAGATGATCCAAATGGAGTCAAGCATGACATGGACATGTTGATTAAGGTGAAACACACAAAAAGAAATACATGTAGTGGTGCGCAGATCGGTCGCATAATGCTCACGTAGTGAATCTCGGAAGGTCCCCAAGAACAATGAACTCCACCTTTTTGCACAAAAAACAATGTAAAAGCATGAAGACAAGAAGCAAGAGACCAATTGGGTTCAATCTCCCCCCATGCCTTGTGTGAGCGCTTCACAAAGCATGTATTTTATGTATATTTCCATCTTCATGCTCAATAATAGCCCAATTTACAAAAATATGACAAGCTTTTAGCTTTTGAGTTTGCTTTCTACAAAAATAGGAAATAAAGCTAATGGACGGTGCCCATAGAGTCTGGCACGCCCAATCTCAATGTCCAAAATAGAAATAACATATCCGTGCGCATAGGCGCATACAAAATAATAATCAATAATCGATGTCTCAATAAACATAACAAAATATAGGCGTGGCGCCTATCAAAATATAATCCAAAGGTCGAATACTCGCTAGACTCCAATTCTTTCCTCCGCCACTGTTGCTATCTCTACACATCAACTGAAACATTCACAATCGTTAGTAAAATAATACAATTAAACCGACAAAAGTGAATACCTAGCAGTCTTCAGCTACATAAATAAATCAACTGGTTAGAAATAAATCCTAACCTTAATTTATTACGAGTGCGCACTCTAAACTCATAAACGTTTATTAATTTAATATGCAATTTGCGGAATCACCCGCTATGGAATCACCCACGTACACACTAAATTAATGAAATGCCCGAAAAGGACAGGCGTCCCCATCAACTTCTCGCACAAAGAATCCTCTTTGTGTATGAGCCCCGGTCATCTAAGTTTACGGAATCCACCGTAAAACCTCACGGAATCCACCGTGGAGTATGCCTCCTGGCATCATACCCCCGGGGTGGGATAGCAATTGACCTCAATTGCTATTAGCTCAATGTGGAGCTAACAGAGTGGGGAAAGCATTTAAGTCTCTAGCGTGCATCCATTGTGCTTCCTCTATAGGATGGTTCTTAAATTTAACTAGATATCTAGAATACCTTCGGCCAGTCTAGTGGTCATGTAGTCAGTGTCTATGATGGCTTCTGGTTCAAGTATTTCAATCTCTTCCTCTAATAAAGGTGGGTTTTCATAAACAGGGTGGATAGGTAATTGGCCTCTAAATGGTCTCAATAAACTAATATGAAATGTATTGTGAATTTTCCAATGAGATGGCAATTCTAACTTGAATGCATTATCATTAATCTTATGAATGATTCTAAATGGTCCATAAAATCTAGGAGCTAATTTGACAACTGGATGTCTATCTACACTTTGCAGTCTACGCTTTTCTATTCTAAGCCAAACATAATCATCAATTTTGAAATTCATGGCTTGTCTTTTCTTGTTGGCTTGTTTGGTATATGATTGTTGGGCTTTAGCAATCATATCCTTAACCTCATCAAAAATACTATTATGCATAGTAGCAATATCATCAGCACTCTGAATTCTATTAGACAAAGATGCAACATGTGTAGATAATCTATATCCATAGATGACTTCAAAAGGTGCTTTCTTTGTAGATGTGTGCGGTGTATTGTTATATGCAAACTGTAATAAATGCAAATGAGTGTCCTATGTCTGAGGTTTAGAGATAGTATATGCACGTAAAAGATCTAAAATGGTGCTATTTGTGGCTTCTGTTTGTCCATTTGTTTCTGGATGAAATGCAGATGAGAAATCAATCTTTGTACCTAGATTTGCAAACAGTGTAATCCAAAAATTATTACAAAATCTAGAATCACGATCTGAAATAATCACTTTTGGCAATCCATGGTTAGTAAAAACAGTTTTCAAAAATAACTGTGCTGCTTGTGATGCTGTTAAAGTTTTCTTACATGGAATGAAATATGCTTGCTTACTAAATCTATCTACAATTGTCCAAATCATGTCATGGTTAGATTTAGTATTTGGTAAACCAGTAATGAAATCCATAGAAATATGTTCCCAAGGTTTAGATGGAATAGACAAAGGCATTAGTAATCCATACTGTTTACCATGATGTCTCTTTATTCTTTGACAAATCAAACATTCAGAAACGAAATTAGATACATCTGCATTCATATGCGGCCAATAAAAATCTTCAGTTAGCATGCGTAATGTAGATATGATACCTCTATGACCTTGATATGGGGGACAATGAATTTCATTTAAAACAAAAGATCGGAATGGAATAGTAACACACAGTCTCTTTTCAAAAAACATAAATCCATCATTATATGACAATGAATCAACAGGAATGAAATTATTTTGAACTAATTTTTGCCAATCAGAATGAAAAGTAATATCCTGGTGATATGTATCTTTCATAGCAATCAAAGAATCAAAAGATATGACAGAAATATTATGAATTGCAGGTCTTCTACTCAATGCATCAACAACTACATTTTCTTTTCCAGGTTGGTATTGAATGATAGGATGAAAACTTTGAATGAAGGAAGCCCATTTGATATGACGGTCAGAAATTTGGGGTTGGCTAAGTAGATGTCTAATGCTTTGCTGGTCGGTCTTTATCATGAATTCTGAACCCATTAAGTAGTGCTTCCACTGTTTTAATGCTTGTACTACTGCTAATAGTTCTTTGTCATAAGTGGAATATTTGAGCTCAGAAGGTTTCAGCTTAGAACTAGAATATGCTATTGGATGATTGTCTTGCATTAGTACGGCTCCTATTCCTGATCCGCTAGCATCGGTCACAACTAGAAAGAATGGTCTATTAAAGTCAGGCAATTGTAGAACTGGGGCATTAGTTAATGCACGCTTCAGTAAGTCAAATGATTTATGCTGAGTTTTAGTCCATTGATAAACAATTCCTTTCTTAAGAAGTTTGGTTAATGGTAAAGCAAGTAATGAAAAATTACGTACAACTTCCTATAGAAACTAGCAAGACCAAGGAATGAGCATAATTCATGTACATTTTTAGGAACAGGCCAATGCACTATTGCATCAATTTTCTTAGGATCAACTTTAATTCCTTCTTTTGATACAATATGACCTAAATATTCTATTTCTGTCTTAAAGAATTCACTCTTTTCAGGATTTGCAAACAATTGATTTTCTTTCAGTAATTGAAAAACTAATGATAAATGCTCATAATGCTCTTTTTCACTTTGACTAAATACCAAAATATCATCAAAGAAAACAATCACACAATACTGATATTTCAGAAAGATATGGTTCATCATTCTACTGAAAGTAGCAGGTGCATTAGTCAATCCGAATGGCATGACTAAGAATTCGTAATGGCCAAATTGTGTTCTGAATACGGTCTTAAATATGTCAGATCTATCTAGCCTCACCTGATGATATCCAGACTTAAGGTCAATTTTACTAAATATAGAAGATCCTTGCAGTTTGTCCATAAGGTCATCAACTCTAGGTATAGGATACCTATTCTTTACAGTGATCTTATTTAAAGCTCGGTAGTCAATACACATACGATAAGTATTATTATTTTTCTTGACTAAGAGTACAGGTGCACCAAATGGAGAACTGCTAGGTCGAATTAAGCCTCTATTTAGTAATTCTTCAACTTGACTCTGGATTTCTTTTTGCTCTATTTGATTGTGCCTATATGGTGCTTTGCAAGGTGGTTGTGTACCAGGGATTAAATCAATCTTATGGTCTTCTGGTCGTGAAGGTGGTAAACCTGGTGGTAGGTCTTCTGCAAAACAATCCTTAAAATATGCAAGAAATTCCTTATGCTTAGGGTGCATATGATTTTCCTTTGCGTGCAATTCATTCACCCAAATGAGATATGATTTAGTACTCTTGCGTAATGCACGTTTTGCTTGAGTATGCGAAAGCAGTGGATAAATATTAGATGCATGCATACCATATAATGTAATGGATTTTCCTTGAAAATTAATATTCATTGTGTGTGTGGAATAATCTATATTTGGATTATGCTGGTGTCTCCAAGGCATTCCTAAAATAATGTCGCTTGACTGTAATGGGACAACTAAGAAATTTCTTCTTTCAATGTATGAACCAATTTGAATCTCTAAATCTTGTACTTCTTGTGTGCCATTGTACCTACTGCCTAAAAATGCAGCTTTTATGCGATAATGCGTAGGTACAGTTTGTAATTTCAATTCCTTTACCAATTTTGCTGAAATAAAGTCATGAGTACTACCGTCATCATGCAAGATAGTTCTTTCCTTTCCATGCACCAAACATTTCATAGTCAACAATGAATGTGGAGTAGGCATACCTAGTAAAGTGTTGGAAGTAGTAGTAAGATCATCCTCATCTTCAGTAAAATCTGGCATATCCTCATGCTCGTCTTCGTCCATGGCTCCAAGATAGTTGATATGTGCTGGTGGCTTCTTTGAATGACAATTTGTTGCGAGATGCCCTGGCTAGTGACATTTATAGCATACTATTGGTTTGGCTTTGGTTACATTATTTGCAATGGCTGGAAGTCTGGGCACATTTGGATTTGCTTGTGGAATAGGCTTAGGATTTGGATTGACATTGGATGGTAATGCAGGTGGTTTAGGCCAATTCTTGCGGAAAGATGGTGATGAGAAACGACCTGGATTAAACCTTCTAAAATTGGAATTGAATTGTTTAGATCCATAATTACCATTGGCTTGGAATTGCTGTGGTCGTCTATCCCTTCCGCGTAACTTATCTTCAGTGTCGTGAGCTAGTGAGATGGCGTCTTCAAGGGTAGCAGGCTTGAACATGTTCACTTCAGCGTAGTAATGTCCAAGGAGTCCAGACATATACTTCCGCTTATGTGTCATCTCTGGTACGTCTTCAAGCATGCGTAGCTGTAGGAGTGCATTCCAAAAACACTCTGTATATTGTGGAATAGGCTCACGATCCCGTTGTTGAAGTAAATCCCATTGCTTGATAGCCTTCTCATGAAATTGCGGTGGAAGGAAATTCTGCATGAACTTCTTCTTGAAATCTTCCCAAGTAGCAGGACATTCTATGCTCTTGCGTACTACAGTCCACCAAAGTGATGCTCTGTCTATCAGATGATTAGTAACACACTTGATTTTATCTTTTTCTGGATAGGTTTCCTCATGGAAATAGTCATCAAACTGGCTAATGAATGATAAAACAGTCTTTCCTTCTTGTATGCCATTGAAAGTGCGAAATTTGAAACTTCGTTTACTTATCTTTGATTCCTTGCGAATGGTTTGTGCTTCAAGAGTGGCGTCGATGGTACGGCGAATCAAATCTTCAGCTTGAGGTTCTTCTTTGTCGGTAGACGCTCTTTGTAGTTTTGTCAATTGCGCTTGCAATGCTTGCCTAGCCCTTTGCTCTTCTTCCAATTGTAACATGATTAGATCCAACTTTTGTTCCATGGTAGGCTCAGGTAGGTCGTCTTCAATCATAGGATCATCCATATGTGGGGTCGTCATCCTGTAAAACTCAATAAACCTTTCTCACTCAAAATCAGGTTAGCGGGATGAGCGTAGCTCAAATTCGGGGTTACAAGGCTATGTATTTTTGGGTATTTCTTTCTCAATTTTCAGAAAATCTGCAATATTTCCGTCTTCGTTTGCTGAAAATACTTCAGCGAACCTGTAGATAGGTAGAACACTTTGCCATGAACAACTTTCCAGTTCAGAGTTTTTGCATAGGAACAAGCCTTCTAGGAGTTTTAAGCACTAGTCAGTTCTAACTCCAGTTGACTAGTCTGACTTGCAGAATTGTAGACTTAGCCGACTTGCAGAGTTGTAGACTTACAGAACTTAGGCCGACTTGATGAACTTGCAGAACTTGATTCCACTTGACTTGCAAAACTTGACTTCAGAAGTGCGGGACCCGGAGTTTGGTGATTTTGTTACCCTGTGTGACTTGCAGAAGCTTAGAAGCTTTGATTGACTTAATGGATTAAGAAGCTTTAAGCTTCTTAATCCGTCGTGGATTTTTAGGACAAGAGTATGTCCACGGCGGAATTCGCGGCCTTCAGTACAGCCCGCCGTCCTCAACGATTAATTCGTTTTTTTTATGAAGCTTTTAGTCAATGAGCTAAAGCTTTTGAAATTTTAAAGGTAAAGCTTATTTAGCTATGAAAGATATAAGCTTATCTCTGGTTTTTTTTTATGACTTGATGAAGGAGATGGATGTGTGGTCCTCCACATGCACAGCCTGGTCCTTCGCGATCTGACAGTAGAAACAGGGGTTCTTGATCGCCAAAAGTCTCCCTGTATCGATGGTTCGCGACGAGATTGACTGTAGAGCCCGATCGTTCCTGGAGCTCCGCCTTCGCTCGAGATTGGTAGCGATTGGAAGCTCTTGATCTCAGCTCCGCTCTGATACCACTGATGCGCAGATCGATCGCAGAATGCTCACGTAGTGAATCCCGGAAGGTCCCCAAGAAAATGAACTCCACCTTTTTGCACAAAAAACAATGTAAAAGCATGAACGACAAGAAGCAAGAGACCAATTGGGTTCAATCTCCCCCCATGCCTTGTGTGAGCGCTTCACAAAGCATGTATTTTATGTATATTTTCATCTTCATGCTCAATAATAGCCCAATTTACAAAAATATGACAAGCTTTTAGCTTTTGAGTTTGCTTTCTACAAAAATAGGAAATAAAGCTAATGGACGGTGCCCATAGAGTCTGGCACGCCCAATCTCAATGTCCAAAATAGAAATAACATATCCGTGCGCATAGGCGCATACAAAATAATAATCAATAATCGATGTCTCAATAGACATAACAAAATATAAGCGTGGCGACTATCAAAATATAATCCAAAGGTCGAATACTCGCTAGACTCCAATGCGTTCCTCCGCCACTGCTGCTATCTCTACATATCAATTGAAACATTCACAATCGTTAGTAAAATAATACAATTAAACCGACAAAAGTGAATACCTAGCAGTCTTCAGCTACATAAATAAATCAACTGGTTAGAAATAAATCCTAACCTTAATTTATTACGAGTGCGCACTCTAAACTCATAAACATTTATTAATTTAATATGCAATTTGCGGAATCACCCGCTATGGAATCACCCACGTACACACTAAATTAATGAAACGCCCGAAAAGGACAGGCGTCCCCATCAACTTCTCGCACAAAGAATCCTCTTTGTGTATGAGCCCCGGTCATCTAAGTTTACGGAATCCACCATAAAACCTCATGGAATCCACCGTGGAATATGCCTCCTGGCATCATGTAGGGAGAGTAGCTCACTTGATTACATATACTTGGTTTTTGTGCCATCAGTTCTTGCCTCTAGTTGAGCAATATTCTGAAGCTTATTTTCTTATTTGCAAAGACCCAATGTCATTTACTGACATTGCAACACTCTTCTTCCTTTTTTAAGCTACTAAATTCTCTGTTTATTACTTTCTAACTTCTTCAAACATTTGTTCATGGTTTGCTTTAAACATATGTTCTTCTTCTCAACCAAACCCTTTTTCTAACCCCTTTTCATGCCCTTAAAAACATCAAGAGGATATGTATATGCTATGAAATTTCTTTACCTCATCACTAGTATAATTGAGTAGAGATGCTACATCCTTGATTGGGGCTATAGAATTTTTCAAATGATCCTTGGAATAGTTTCCATGTTGGGTCGATGCTTAGTTGTATGCATGTATACATACACACTTATAGTGGACATTGAACACCAAGTGAGTTAGAAAGATAACTGGAAAAGTTGCATCCATTATATGTGAGAATGATGAATGAAAATGCACTCTCTAAGGTACTATAGTATTGCATCCTAAGATGGTACACACATAAGGAAAGATCCCTTCTCCACCCTAGAATGTGAAATGTAGCCTTGGATAAGGAAGTGCTCATACCAAAAAAATCAAAGGTTTTGAAACTTAAAAGCAAATTTATTTTAATGTCAATTATATACAATACCTCTTTGAGGATAATAGTAGCCCCATTCACTATAACAATAGGAATTTTCCTAATGCCCTTGATTGTAGGAAGCATTGTTGACAAAAATGACTAAACCCCCCCCCCCCTTGGGTGCATCATGGAATGAGACAAAAAACTCGTTGAAAGAGGTGTTATGCTGTAAAGCACCACTATCAAAGTAAAAAGTGTCATTGGGTTTTGCCATGGATAAACATTATGCATGTGATAAAGGCATAAGCCATTAGGGCCAAAAACCCTTCAAAAAAGGCACTTGTAAGAAAATGATTAAGTTGCTAATTAGTTGAGATTTTGGAAGAATCAAACTGCCAAATTTGGTTTCTCAAATGTGATTAATGAGAGAATATTTAATTCATTGAAGAGGTCGGCCATTAATTGCCCCTCATCTTTAATTTATGTCCCTGACCGCTTTTCGACTGTTTTTGTCTTGAAACTTGGGAGAATTTGTATTTTCGAGATATGTCTAGCTAAATTGCATTTGTCTACTCCCACGCGTCTTCTTTTCACACACCCTTTCACCATTCTCTTCTTTGTGCTCAATTTCTTATCACTATGAGATTCATTTGTCGTTGATTTGCTAAAGTATTTAGCAATACCTCTGCAAGTAATAAAGATGCGGGCACATACAAGTACAAACTTACCATCCAACTAGATCCAATTTATTCATCTTGGAGAAGTATACATTATCGAGTACTAACACATGAGATGGAGGCTAACAAATTGCGAACTCAAGGAAAAAAACATATAAATTTGTGGGTGGATGAAAATATTTATCCCGAGGATCCTTCCACAAGTAAACCTCCTAATTTTTTTAATATTCATGACTACATGATATTTGTTGGGGAAGGTTATAATGGGATGCTTTGGCTATTGTACAAGGTTATACTCTGCATCTTACACATACATGGCTCAGATGAATGAAATAAAAAGCATTATTAATTACACATACAAGCATTTTTTAGCTTACAAATAAGATTGGTATTTTGGGAAATGCCAATAATTCATTACAAGACAAGCTAGCACACTTAAAGAAAACTCCAATAGGATTCAAAGAGAGAAGAGACAATTGAAAATATAACTAGCTTGTGTGTGAGAGTAAAGAAAAGAAGATCGAATCTTGCAAAGAAATATGTCTCCAATATATCGGGCATTAATATTCGAGAGAGTGAGGAGAGAATATCTTTTAAAAGAGACCATGAATAAGAATGATATTTTGAGGATTCTTAAGTCACCTCAAAATGTGGATTTGAGAGGCCCAACTCTCAAAGAATTGGTAAAGGATATAAAGGACACAGTAAAACCAAATGAAATTGTAGAGACATGTGATATTGTGGGTATTAGTCGAAAAGATTAGCGTACTGGTTTAAAAATATTAAATGTAATAGAAGAATTGCATTTGGGTTGCCTCAAGCCCTTGCAGTATTGGTTGCAAGGATTGCCATGAATCATAAGATTCCACATGTTTTTGTGGAATACATTCATATTGGTGTCTATGCCATACAAAAAGACAAAAAGAAAATCTAGTTTTGAATACAATACATTCAACAATATATGGATTGATCTAAGAAGAGTGCAAATTACAATGGTTCACATGTATAGATTCACATTAGAGGAGTGTCATGATGTTTTGAAGTTTGCCTTGAAGTTAGATGAAGCACATATTTAAAAAGGACAAAAGATGGAAAGAGTCAGCATTTGCATCATGAACAAGGGATTGAACTACAACAATGGTGGGGGTCAAGCACAAGTGCATAAGTTCCAGTCTAAGATGGAGATTTGGTGGGTTGGTGCAACTCAGGTACCAATTGAGAATCATCAAACACTAAAATGGTTGTTCACTCATACAAGTATTCCAAATATTACTAAGTCTCAGAGTGAATGAGAAATGTTCGTGGTTGATGGGGTTGGTAATTTTAATGTGGAATGGCACATGAGCGCTGACTTAAAAACTATCAAATATATGCTTGGAATATGTAATGGGAAAAATGAAAAATATCATTGTATTTATTGCATGGAAAGTGTTGGGTCTAAAGACTGGAGCAATTTGCGCCCTGCAAGAAGAGCCCCAACTAAAGACTATATAGATATGAGTAAATATAAAAACAAGGAAGATATATGGGATCCCATTCTTTTAGTTCCTCTTACAAATGTTTATATATGTACTTTGCATGTAGATATTAGAATTATTGACAAACTTCTCAGGTTGCATCTCGATTATGCACACTCAATTAAGCCATTGTCTTTATATCGGATGAGTGTATTGACAAGTGTGAGGTATTACTCTCCAAAATGGGTTTTCACGAAGGTCAAGTTCACTTAAGAAAAGATCCAACACTTTCACGGAAAACAAGAGATGTCTTGGCTGATGTCTCAATGGGAGGCTCAAAAGCTTAACGCCTTTTAGGAAACTATACAGGAAAACATGTGAGCATTACTTGGGAGCATTGAAGAGAATTGTGTCGGATAACGAAAAACATTGCAAGCACACTACGACTTGCATTTCTAAGGATGGAGGTTTGGAGACACCTCAATGTCCTCCTAAAGCTCCTCAATCAACAAAAGACAACCTACACATATCCAAAAGAGTTCAAATGTTCAATTGCAAATCTTGTTCAAGCAATAAAGGAGGCATGGGGAGAAAAGGATATCACATTTTATTTGGTGAGAGAGAATATTTAATCCAAGCTTTCTTTGATAAAATTTCCAATGGCATAAAATGATCGTTACTCTTTTGAATTTGCAGCATATTCTTCATATCCATGGGCCTTGCTCTGTGGAGGAGCAAGGCCCCCTAGCAACTTATAGCAGCCAAGGCATGGAAAAAACTCACTATTAAGTATATACAAGTTTTTTTCGAAGCACAAGACATGGAGGAGGAGTTACAAAAAGCAATGCTCTTGAGAAGCTTTTCAGTTGGTTTTCTCGACAACAGCTTTAAAGAATAAATACTAAAGATGACAATGAAACTTGAGAATTCATTGTATTTTTCAAGAAAGAAAAGTACAAAGCTAGCTCTCAAGAGCCTTTACATCTTCCTCCCCCTCAAGGATCTTTCCTCTATAACATAGAAGTTTCCTTCTCTTATAGCCAATTATTGATTTTATATCACTTTGATTTGCCACCAAAGCATAAGATGAGAGAGCTAGAAAGTATCCTGCTCTAGAAGCAAAGAAACTAGAACCATAACCAAAAATCCTAATTGCTACAGTCTTCTCCAAAAACATCACCTTGTGTGCATTGTATTGTAACCCAGAGAAACCAAGAGGCCTTATAAGTGCCTTGATGCATAGTATAGGCCATGTTGCTTCCTCTTAGAAGATGTTATGAAATACCAAGAAAACATGGGGATCAATCCTTGCTAAGTAATGACCAAGTGCAACATCTTTCAGTGAACTAATACCAGCTCTTGACCCTTTACCCGGTCCCAAGAAGTTATCAAAATCTTCAATCTCCACCTGCAAAAAAAGATGAATGTCAAATGAATGTTGAAATCAAACATGTTAATGTATCTTACAAAACTAGAGATAATAGTACCAATTGATTTTCATCATTCTCAAGCTTAGTTGGATTCCATGTATTAATTGATGATTGTGCCTCATTGGTGTCTTTCAATTCTTTAACATAATCCAACTCCTCTCTTCCAAAATTGGAAATTTCCAGTTAGTCTTGAAGGCAGTTGAACTCCTCATCAGTAATCCCATACTCTTTCTCAACATTCTTTGCCTTGTTAAAATAAAGAGAAAGGGAATCCCCCCTGCATCAATAAACTTGTCATCTGTAATTTCAATATCCAATTTAAGTAGCTCTTCTTTCGATTTGTTTTTAACATCAGCAATGCCATTTGCAGCATCGGAAGCCTCTACAATGATTGCTAAACAATAATCCTCCCTGAGATTGAAGAGCATGTGGATGTCTAATGGCAAAATGTATTCCTTGTCCTTGATAGGGAAAGTTGGAAAAGAAGGAATAGTATAGAAAGAAGAGTCGGATACAATATCTACATTTACATGGTTTTCTTCAGTTATGGTCTCAGCTTTGAATTGGGCAACATCTAGTTTGCCAACAATATATGCTTCTTGCTCAGGGTCCAAACATTCCTCTGCATCTTTGTCATTTGCCACCTCATCTAAAAGGCAAAAGCTAGAACATTTTGCTTCCTCTAATTGTTGTTCATCAAATTTGACAGGATATTTAACAAGAGTATACACAATAAATGCAGTTGCTTTTGACATAAGCCTACATTTCCTAGAATGAGTAAAACAAAAAAAAAAAATGGTGCACAAAACCTACCAAGAGAATGAGATGTGCACTTCCTTGAAAACAAAGCCTTCTCTGAAGGTGAACTCCCAATAGGTATATGAACATATTCCTTTGCATTCTTTTCAACCATAGGAAATGCAAGACTTTCAAACTCAGCAAACTCCTCCACCAAAAACTTTTTGCAAGAATTCAAGACATGGTCAATATCCCAGTCAGGGTTGAAAATATCCTTTACAGTTCCATAGTAAGATAACTCCATGACATTTTGAAGAAGAAAGTCTAGGATCCATTCTGAGGAAGAATCCTTTGTGATCTGAGACGATCTAGGAACCCTCAATGGTGACTTGCCTTTGACAGGAGACTTCCTAGGCATTTCCACACTTGCCTCCAAGCAAGGGGAAGAAGTAGTGGAAATTTCAAGGGAAAAGGCAGGAAACCCAAAGGCCCTTAACCCTAAAGACAATCTTCTTCTTTTCCTCTTAGGGGTAACCATCTCTTAGGAGCCTACAAAATCTTTTGGTTCAAACATGAAAGGATGCACAAGACGGTGTGAAAAGACGCACCCAACCATAGGACAAATGCATGTTCGCTTTATATCAGAGGATGCATGATATGGTGCGAAAATATGAACCCAATCACAAGGAGAATGCGTGCTCGCTTCGTATCAAAGGGTGCACAATACGACACGAATAGACAAAGCCAACCAAATGGGAAAATGCTTCTTGCTCTATATCGCTGAGTGCTATTATGGTGTAAAAACAAACGCAAAATAGCACAAGGAGCTCAAAACTTGCTAAGCTTGACAGTTTGCTAAAAAAGTCATAAATGCCTTGTTATACGTATTTAGAGACACTGAGAGGGATTTTCCATGTGGACAACCACGTTGACAACCACGTGGATGCCTTGGCAAACCTTAGCCAATAATACAATGCCATGTGTTGCTTGCTACACAAGTATAAAAGACCGATGCATGGCTTATGTGGCTCCCTTTTGATATCCACAATATCATGCCAACAACAATACAGAGCGAGAGACCTCTTGCACTACCAATGCTCTTCCACCAACGTGTCGTATCGGTTAGCTCAGTGTTAGAAGGCTAATAGTGCTCTACTTTCCATGATCCAAGCGAAAGGTAATCAAAGTGATATGGCACGAATACATTCTTTGCATGATGTAGTCACTTCCCCGTGCATTCGCAAATACAACGTGAGTACATCATGTCTGATCTCGCACACGTCATATCTACAATTTGTTGTACTTGTTAGCTTGAATATGTTGTTCCTTCCTCGTGCACACACAAATATGGCATGAGTGCATCATATGCGATCTAGTTCTTCCCTCCCTTCGTGTCATATCTGTAGTTTGTTGTGCTTATTAGTTCATATATGCAGTTTCTTCCCCGTGCATTCGCAGATACAGTGTGAGTGCATCATTTGTGATTTGGCACTTCCCTCCGTTCGCCCCATATCTGCAGTCACTTCTACTCCCCTTTCATGTCACAAATACGGTGCTAATAGGTCTATTCAAAGATCGCATATCTTTTCTCTCATGCCGTATCTTACCCTATGTTTTTTATTTCTGATTAGTCTACTTGTCATTTTCTAGTAGGTGATAACAAGGACAAACTAGACTGCAAGGAAGGTGTATATAGATAGCAAGGATAGTGAGGAAGAGCCAAGGCCATCAATGGTTCCTCAAGCTTTCCCTCCTGAGATTCCTCCTACCCTCGGTTTCCTTCAATCTCCTACCATGCAATCAAAGCAATTTAGTGCAGAGATTGTGTGTTCTCCCCCTGCCCATAGCGAGCTTCATTTTGTTGAAAACCAACCCCGTCGCCTTGCTCAATAGTCCTCTTGTACAACTGCCAAGTTTTCAACCTCCCCTAGAGCACCTATTTAGCAAATAGAGCAACCTAGACCCTCTTTTGCTCATGGAGGAGATCCTTCCAAGCCTAAGAGAAAGAGAAGGTCTAGATTTTATTATGTTCAGAAGTGTTTTAGTGAGATAAGGAAGGCACAAAGAGCTACACAACATGTCATTCCAAAGACACATTTTATTAGAGTTGTCAAGAACATTTCTGATAGATTATCAAGGGTGTCCAACTAAAGTTGGCATCCAAAAGAAATGGTAGCTTGCAACCATTCTTTGTCTTCAAGAGGTAGCTGAAGACTTTATTATTGAATTTATGAATGATGCTTACATTGTTGTTGCTCATGCTCATAGGGCGACTTTGATGAACAAAGACTTTAGTATGGTCACCAGAGCAGCAGAATCAGGTATATATTTGACAAGGTATTGAAACCCTTGCCCACTACTGATAAAAAATAATTGGAAATCCTTAACATTCTGCCAAAATGTCTAGGAGAGTGAAAGGGCCAATGATCGAGGAGGTGACACATTTATACCCAACAAAGACTGATGCATCCCATCCAACAAGAAAAACCACAAGAGGTTATAGAGTCTGAGGATGAAGTTTGCAAGAGGAAAATTGTTGTCCTTGGCCTTGTCAATCTAAAGAGAATGGAGGAGGTATATGGGCAAATGGTTGTCAATGTCTCTTACACTTCTGCAGAAGAGTACTATCTTAGTATATCTCCTAAGGACAAGTCCATGCTTGTTAAAAAAGAAATTCAATTGCCTAATTCTATAGTCTTTTGTTGCATAAGGTAAGGCATTTTGACCCTCAAAATTTTTAGTATATGGAATGATGGTGTTGTTCATTGCAAATAATACTCCTTCATTTTTGTTATTGGTTTTAGGGCATTGAATGCTTCTCTCAACCAAGAAATCTCTAAAAGTGTATCTATTGTTGATCCATTGTTATCGGTGGAATTGTTTTCAAGATATGATTCAAACATTGAAAGAATTTTCAAAATGTTTGATTCAATCATAAATTACCTTTTTTTTCCCCTTACGTTGAAAGGTATGCAACTTTACAAAGGGGTTAATGTATACATCCTTGTTGTATCCGTTTCTTACTAACATTTCACTTTGTAAACGACATTGGAACCTCATATATATTGATGTTTTCACTAGAGAAATTATCCTCACGAACTCTCTTAGTGGTATCCACCACCAAGTAAAAATGTGCATTGAATAGAATATTACTTGTTTTTTGGTTTATTATTTATTTTATTTTATTATCTATTTTAGTAACATGTTTCCATTTGCAGTGGTGGCAAACTCATGGCTACCTTTTTGGACACCACATATGAGGATATTGCTGATCCTCAAAAACCATATACCTTTCTCCAACAAGAAGTTCCCTTGCAAAGTGAAGCACATTCTTGTGGATGGAAAACAATTTTAAATCATTTCAAGACAATAGATTCAAAGATACTCAAGATAGATGGGGTTAATGTAAGTATTTTTCACATTGTTTATTTTTTGAGAAACACGTCTTTGAGTTTTCTAACTTATTATTTTTTCTCACAGTGCCAAGATTACCCCGATTCACATATGTAGTGGATAAGGGAGTAATGTATTGAGTTGATTTTGGATAGAGCAATAACGCCAATCGACCCTAACTCCCCTCCACACTCGTCACTTGAAGAGAAGAGGCCCCCTGTCCAAGTCAAATTCTTCGAGCAACCAAATAAAAAAGTCAATGTAAAAAGATTAGATATCTTTGCGGAAAGCAACGAAGAAGTTACAAGGCCAAAAGAAGACAAATAGATGCAAACGAAAACTAGAAGGAATCCCCATTGTTATTTTGCATCCTTGTAAATTTTCACTTCAATTTTATAACTATTGATTCAATGAAAAGCTTTTTATCCTATGTAAATATAATCAATGTTTCCATATTTATGGCTCAAAACTTACAATTGTGTGAGGCAATCAAATCATACAAGAGAAAGAGCATTTGGCTCTTTTTCCAATTGTTTTACCATTTACTTTGAATTTATATCCAGGGGATGTATCGTCTAGCAGCTCCAAGGTATCCCTTACATCTTGAAGACTCCAATTGGAAGTGACATTTACCTCCTTTTCTTCTTCATGTACTATAACTTGCACCTTATGTTTGAAGGCTATACAATCTGTATCAAAATCCAAGGAATCCAAATGCCTAATTTAAGTTTGCATCTCCTATAATCGAAGCCCAAGTTTGTCGTGCGATGTTATAACACAAAGACAAGGATTGGGGGCATACAATACACCTCATGGTATCACCCTTATGGCCATACTCTCTAGATTTCCAAAGCCTTCCTATAATGTTGTTCACTTCCTCTTTTGCAAAATTTCTACTTAGCCAAGATACCTTTGTCCTTTGTAAATTTGTTATTTTGAAGCAAGCCACAAAATATGTAAGGGTATAAACCATGATAGCATATTCTTATTGAGATCCTTCCACCTATCATGGACTTTTGAATATCTTGATATATTTTGAATTTAATATTGTTCATCGTTGCCTTATTAGAAATCTCCCAATTTAGACATGAGAGACTTGGCAATGGAAAATCCCTGATATATCCATATGTACCTTCTCTATAGGGAACCACATAATGTGCATAATATATAAAACCCCTTCTCTCACTAAAAGAACCGATGGTCTCATCAGCATAGACAATGTCCGCAAACGCCTTATGAATTGCATTGAAGGTTCCACTTAAGCACTCCATAGGTTGCCATTCAATACTTGTTGACGGAAATATATCTACAACCAAGAATTTGATTTTAGTACTTGCTTAAATGAAAAAAAAATCACATATATTATCAACTCAAGACTTACAATGTGTCTGTTGGCAAACACATTCGTTTGGAGCCAATTGCATATCCTTAGCCATGTAAACATGTTGCACTTTGACAAACCACCCTTCATGCATAATTTTGAAAGCAATGATACGTCCCTTCCAGTGATGTTTTATATCCTCTCGTTTTCTTCTTTTCACCTTGTTAGAGCCCTTGCAAGAGGGCAACATGGTAACCCAATTGTTTATGCAAAAGGTTTTGGGCTCCCAATTTCCGTTAGCTCCTTGGCTATAGACAGTGTAGGAATTTACTAAAACAGAAGGGCGCCTTTTGGATACCATACTTAGATTGAATTCATAGAGAAAGAAGCTCATCAAGAAAGGGGAATGAGTAGAGAAAGAAGCTCACCAAGAAAGGTGAACGAACTAAAAAGGAATATTAAGAAGACTGATGAAAATATAGCGGGCGCCAAAAGCTCTCGATTTTCAAAAAAGTCATTCTTAACTTCATAACATATTTATCATGTCCTTTGTCAGATTTTGTAAGTAAATAAGGACTTCGGGACTACCAAAACATGTCAAACATTAGAGATTTTGGCTAAAAAGGAGGAGTGAATCACGAAGTGGACTCTACTATCTCCAAAAAGGAGGAGACAAGAATACCATATTCTTGCACACGTGGCAAACTCTCTTGGCCCTTTCCTTAATCTTGTGGTTAACAAAAGTGCATTTTTTGAAGCGTTTTTTGCCCTAATGATATCACACAAAAAATGCAATGCCTTTGCTTGCTTCACATTAGCTAAATTTCTAGCCACAATTTTTATTTATTGCTTCCTTATTTCACTACAATGTGCTTGTCTTGACTTCGTACCCTTGCAAGCTTCAATGCCAAGCCTTAAACCTCTTAAGCATCATCTCCCTGTCTTGAGCTTCTTCACCTTGTGCATAGCAATGGATGCCTCTCTACCTCACAGCCTCGAGGAAAGAGGCTCTGCATGCAACATGGTTTGAGCAAGAAGATAAGATGAGGTAGAGGGAAAGAAGAAGACAAGTGGAGGAACATGATATCACACAAGAGACTTCATTGGTTGATAGTTGAACCAAGTACACTCTTTTATAGCCTTTTAGCTAAGCCACTCTTCCCTCTGTTTGGCTATGGGATTCAACCATTTATCTTTTGTTACATGTTCCTTTTGCACTAACTCTAACACAATACTTTTGGCTAAGGGGTCTGCCTTGCCTTCTACTTTAGAGCCAAATCCCTACCATGAGTTCCCCTTGCCTTTGTGACTGGCTATGAATTCCTAATCATCCATGACCATGCCTAAGCAGGAGCAATTAATCCAAGAATACTCTTCTTACAACAACAAGGATACCAACTCATCAAAAGAGTATAGATTTTCATTACCGATTATTAGTAAACAAAGAGTAGTTGTAAAATTTTGATAAGACTTTGCAAAACTTGCCAATATAGTGGATATAATTTATGCATCAAGAATTATCGCTTCTCATCAACATTTGCAAAGATGCTCCTTAAAAATCTTTATGCAAGTAATTATGCATCAACCAAATCACCCTCAATAATGTGCTATATCCCAAGTTGCTTGCACAAATAGGCATGTAGCAACTCAGTGGGTGGCATGGAAACCTCAGACACGCCTAACAGCCATGGAGATGGCTAAGCAAGTAAGCTTAGTTGAGGAGCTACTGAATAGAAGCTAAGGGAAGTCTAAGCTTGAAGCTCTATGGCCGTGGTGGCATTTGTACAAGTGATGGCTCTAATATTGCTCTTGGGTCAATGTTCAATTACACACACATTCATAGAAACACCCAGTGAACAATGAACAACGAGAGAGTGGGAAAGATTGTGGCAAAGATCTATATCCACAATGTGAGAATGATGAATGAAAGTCCAATCCTTAAGGTAGTATAGTACCACATCTTAAGAGGGCATCAAGTGAAACACTAGCACGTTTGGCACTACTCGTGGTGAGTCAAACAAGCAGTTAGTTATGTGTAGTTTTGCTAGTTTGGCTATCTTGGACAAGCTTGGCATCTGGTGGAGATGGCTGAGCCAATGGACATAGCTATGAGGAGTTGGTCAGAAGAAGAGAAAAAGAGCTTAAGGTTGAAGCTCAATGGTGATGCTGGCAGCAATATCAATAGCTCTAATACCATTGTTGGGTTAATGCTCAACTCCACACACACACACGCACGCACATGCACGCATGCACGCACACATAGATTGCTAGAAATGTCACATCCACTATGTGAGAATGATGAATGAAAGTAAAATCGCAAAGGTACTATAGTACCACATCTTGAGAGGGTGTTCATAGAGGCAAAAAACCCTCCTACAACTAGAAGGTAAAAAGTGCTCATGGATAAGAACAATTGAAAGAACACAACAAGTATAACATTTCCATCAACCCATAAACCTATAATCTTTGCTCTTTGTATCTTATAAAATTGTTTTTTATTGTTAGATAAAGTGAGAGGCATGTTACTCTTACGAAGGGGTTGGTATTCATGATCAAGCTCAATATGAAGATTGCATGACTACTCTCCTCCTTTGAGTACCCACTTCTTCCATTTTTCAAAAAATGCATAGAAAATAGGATAGGTTTTCCTATGAAAGAATAAATGCCATGACGAATCAAAATATCATTATTGTTTATAATACAAGAAAGTGAGAGAATGTAAAATGAGAAGACAATGGGAGAAAACAGTGTGAAAAAATGTTTGAACATCCCATATTTAAAAGATCTAGCCAATGGCCAGATTTTTGGGACATGAGCCATTAGATTCAAGCTCTGAAAATCAATGTTTTCAAATTTTAATCTAGAATTCAAGTTATGAAACATATTCATTCACGAACAAATAAAATCTAAAATTACTATATGAAAATATGAAGCCAAAATATCAAACTTGGAAATTTTATATTATTTTTATCTAAGCTAAGTTGGCATTTCTTTGGAGACATATAGCCTAGTCTAAAGCAAACCTGATGTCATTGTAGGCTTGTCCAAGGAGTGACTCCAATAAGGACACATTGAGGGATACATGACCAATTACCCTACGACACCTTATCTCCCCCTTATTGCTTGAAGAAAAAGAACTCAAAGGCTAAGAAGCTACTACACATGATGTTATTTTCTTCTCTAGAAAGCAACAATCCAAGGCCAAGGATTCCAAAGTCACCTATACATGAATAAGTGTTTTGCTTTTACAAAAACAAACCTAAAAGTTTAAATAACACCACAAAAGAGTGTTGAAAATTACAGAAAATGTCATGGAGCAAGAAGGTTCTAAGCTACAACTTCATTAAATTTTGTGCTCTAATTTAAGCCCTTGTATTAATCAAAAATGTATTTAGCAACTATAATCCAAAGACTCTTTAGAAGCCTCTCTCTCTCTCTCTCTCTCTCTCTCTGTGTATAGATATATATATATATATATATATATATATATATATATATATATATATATATATATATATATATATATATATATATATATATATATATATATATATATATGCGTGCATGTGTGTGCGCGTGCACCCACGCGCGTGCGTGCACGCGCACTTGTAATTTATTTTTCGCACTTGGACAACCCATTTTGGAGGTCACCTCCACCTCCACTACATTTGTCCTAGAAGCCCAACTCTAGGCACCACAATCCCATATTTTGAGTGCATCATAAGTTTCTATGATCCCGTGTGACTTGTCAAGAGTCATGATAACCAAAGTCACTTACACTTGCTAAGGTAGAGTTGGACATAAAAAAGTAGTTTGCTAGCACACAAAAACAAACCTGAAAGTTTGAAATGCAAGATTATACACACCATCAAGGAGTGTTGAAAGCAACTAAGCAAATCTTATTAAGAAAG
This sequence comes from Lygodium microphyllum, assembly GCF_053477565.2. Classification (NCBI taxonomy): domain Eukaryota; kingdom Viridiplantae; phylum Streptophyta; class Polypodiopsida; order Schizaeales; family Lygodiaceae; genus Lygodium; species Lygodium microphyllum. The sequence continues at coordinate 17,610 of NW_028229647.1, read as the reverse complement.
AAGATTTTTAAGCTTACAACTTCATTAAAATGAAGCACTCTTATTCAAACCCTAGTATTTATTTATTAAAAAGTATGTAGCAACTACTATCCAAACTAAAATTCTCTCTCTCTCTCTCTCTCTCTCTCTCTCTCTCTCTCTCTCTCTCTCTCTCTCTCTCTCTCTGTGAAAAGCGACTCAATCAACAAAAGGTAAAAGAAAAAAGGGCGAGTATTGAAAAAAACAAGCCTGTACTCTAGATCTATCTTGGAAGCCCAGCACCAAGCATCACAATGCTATCTTCCTCACCCCATTTTAGTAAGGGTCATGCACCTAAATAAAGCATGTTTTTTAGTGACATAAATGTTGAATACAATTTATAATGTATTGGACATAAACCTAACATCAAGTAAACAATTGTAAATGTTTTAATTTTTTGGGTTTTGTTAAACAATGAATCCTTGAGCATTACTATTGGCCCCTCATTATCAAGACCATAAAACAAGTCCCTATTGGCCCCTCCTCAAAACCATAAAACAAAAAGTCTAAGCATCACTCTATTGTGTTGACCCATCATTGTCACTCTTTTCTAAACTATGTTTTGAAACCCCAACTTGAAGGTCGACGATCCTACCTTGCTCACCCCACTTAAGTGATGGTCTTGCAAAATATGCATATTTTTTACTGTATAACACAAATTCTTATGTATTGCATATAAGTCAAATGTTAATAAGACAATCAAGGCATATTAATTTTTTTGTACTTAGGGTTTTGTAAAGTCAATAAGCAATGAATATTGAGCGTCACTATGTTAGCCCCTCGTTATTACTCTTTTGGAAACCCTTCATTTATAACTAGGTCTACTTAATTTAAAAAATGTTCCAATGTTTTTATTTTGAGTGCCATTAGATGTATATAATTATTACTAAAAAGCTTTGGCAGCTTATTTGGAAAGAAAAATATATAATGGAGGATCATAAACTAGCAAAAAGTTTTCCTTCTAAATGAGATTTGATCCAACACTCCCGGGAAGTTTTAGTGTTACCAAAGTCCATGCCAAACATTACTCTCAAGTGAGCTAAGACATTACACCTAAAGAAGAATGATCCATAGATCCCAACAAAAGGTTTTTAAGTTATCAAAGTTCAGACCAAATATTATTGTCAAGTTAGCCAAGACATTACTTCTAACTAGAATTGATTAGACCCCTAAATATCCCAAATGGTTATATTAAAATTTCCTATCCTATTGGAGTTCATTAAGAATCAATGATCCCATAGGCTCCTTCTATAAAAAATAACGTGATGATGATGTTATAGAAGGGTTTTACAGAAAGGCCTGCATATTGCTGCCATTACTTTGAGCAGCATAAAGAGGCCCCACAATCCAAGAATGAAGTAATGAGGCCACTCTGTTAGCACATTGGGTGAAGAACCCAATCACTGCTAGGCCTTTATGCTTTTGACTGATGTGATGATGAGTAAGCTGATGCCACATAGTGCCTTGTGCATCCAAACTCAAAACAAAGTCCAACCCTTCTGTGGTGGTGGTCATCTGGTGGCATATGTTTGAGCAACCCCATGACCTAGAAATATACAAGAGCAGCAGCCCCATAGCAACTATTTCCAAGTCTTCTGCATATTTGCCAACACAAGGGGTGGTGATGAAGAAGGCACCAAGGCTCTCACATATGCAGCTGGAAGAGAGAGCAGCTTCTTCCACTTGCCCACATAGGCTCGTTTTGTAAAGTTGTTGTAATCATTGGCTTCAATAGAATCCAATATTTGCCTGTATAGTGTCAGGGATGCCCATACCTGCCATTTCACAAGACACACTTACTTAGAGGCATGTATACTGCATAGCTGGTAACACACAACCAGAGTCCAAAGAAGCTTTTTGCATTTTCCCATGTGTAACAAAGGGCTCTTTTCACTCAATTAATCTATAAAGTTCAGCATCATGAGCTTCTGCACAGAAGGCGCCACATGCGCTTGGGGACAGGGACGCCGGGTTGGCAGCTCCCTGCCCCTAACCGCCCCTGCTTGGTATATGCATCCCTTCCCTCACACAAGCTCATGATGTTGTCGTGATTCACAATGTGGGAATCACAGTGAGAATTGTCTAAAAGTTCTTGTGCTAGCACTTACAGGCCATCTGCTATCTTTGTCAAGCTCCCCTACACCCATTTCAGACTCATCAAAAAACATCCGAGCCCTCCTGATTTGGTCCTTCATGAATGCTCTCCACTTGTCTGTAACTACACCAGCAAAGACGTCGTTCTCAGACAGACCAAATTGTGCAAGTTCATCCCGAGGAAGATATATCCTTCCACGCCTGGCACTGCAGAAATCCCCATTTACAACATTAACTCTCTAATGGAGAACAAGAACAAGTGCAACTACATCAATTTCCAACATAATCACAACTTACTCTTCACCAACATCTCTCAATATGTTGGTCAACTGATTGGCAATGCCGAGGGCCAAAGCAGAATTAAAGACGCTCTCAGTGGTGGCTTTTGACTCGGGATCAATTCCCATGACAGGGACACTCATCAGCCCCACTGTTCCAGCCACATAATAGCAGTATAGATACAGTTCATCGAAGTTATCATATCGAGTCTTCACCAAGTCCATTCGCATTCCATCAATCATGTCACGGAAAGGCTTCACCAACAAAGCAGAAAAAGGTTTCAGACTACTCAGAATTAGGCTTCAATGCAATGTTCACAAGCATTTCAAACCAGAAATCAATAGATTAGGCAAGTTTCTTAAGGGACTGTCAGTGCACGGCAGTGTCTATATAAGTGATGATTGAACACAGAAGAAACAGCAGCTGCTAGCAAGACATTATACATGCAACATTCTTTGGATTGTCCAAGGCTATTAGGCTTGACCACAAAAGCTTACCAAACATTTCAAACCAGAAAACAATCACTAAACAAGTTCCTTAGGTGTCAACGTTCAGAAATGTATATTGAACAGTGCGATATGACCACACACTGAAGAAACGGTAATCACTACAAAACACGCAAGGGTCATGGATTTGTTGACAGACCTGAATGTCTACTGGAAACCTGGTTACTGTATCAGCTAATGCAGCATCAAACATGTCATATGGTTTCCCATTGAAGACATCTTCTAACCTCTGTTCCCATCTATCCAAGGCAGTTGGTGTAATATGAGAAGCGTTTGGTCCATCTACTAATTCATCAGTCCTCCTGCACCAAACTGAAACCAAGTGCCTAGTTAACATCAATTTCATCCAATGAGCCATCAAAATAATACCCAGGAGGTAGAGACCAGCAATACATGGCACAGCAGATGTACATGGAGTATGTCAAACAGTGAAATTGACCGACTGTGCATATTCTTTGATTACACCAGTGAAGGCTAACATAGGTGCAGAGCTTAATGCAATAAAATGCAACCAAGTACCAAACTGATCCAGAAGACCATGAATGTGAATCTTACTTAAGGATCAAATGCAAGCAAACAATAAGTTTTCAAAGTAAGTGAAGCAGCACATGCCTCATGATTAGATATGCATAGCACTGAAAGACTCAAGGTACAAATCAACACTGCAACATGTAGACGAACAGACATTTCTGACACCATGGGAAGCTTCATAGGCAGGGTTGAGTGACAAACAGGAACTCAAAGACCTGCCAATAAAGACATGAAGAAAGTAATCTCACCATAGATGGCCCAAATTGCCCTTCTCCTTTCAGGGGTCATCAGCATGGTACCTGAAATACAATATCAACATGGCCGCAGCCAGTCAGTAATGAAAACACCTGCTTTTCTTGCCCTATTAAGCAGAAGTTGCAACACACAATCCGAATACATGGACTACTAGCAGTTAGGACACACGCCACCATGGGCTATGATGGTCCAGTTATTGAATTTTATCGCAATGGCAAGACCAGGAGCTTATACGATTATGCAGCCATAGCATTGCACATTTTGCTACACATGGAGTCAATACAGTGATATGTGCAATAGCTTATATCACTAAGCTGCCATTGCAATGCACATTTTGCTACACATAGTGATATATCCAATATAGTATATGATTAAGCTCCCATTGTATTGCATATTTTGCTACACATGGAAGTCCATCACACTTAGTGCTGTGCAACAAATGTGTCCACTGCAAAGGGCTTACCGAGATAGAATGTCTTGGCATACTCCTCGCACACCTCTCCGCACCTCAGATAAGCCTCATTCAGAAGCTCCAGTGCGCTTGGCGGGGTGAGGTCCGGCCTAACATCGCTCATGCCCTGGTTCTGCAGGCGCTTGTTCACCATGGCTGCCTGCTTCAAGACCACATCGGACACGCGCTGCTCCGAAGGCGACAGCACATGCCTGCCATTGATGGGGCTGGCCACGAGCCCCGCATAATCTTCCTGTGCGACCGCTCCCGAAGCCTGGCAGCGGATCTTGCAGGCAATGGCGGCAGCCTGTGGGCGGCGGGTGAGGAGGAGCCCAATGGAGAGCGAGCGCAGGGAGCGGGAGTGAGGGAGGGAATGGGGGGAGGAGGAAGGGGGAGAGAATGCCAAAAATTCAGTGTGCATGTTCATGGCAGACATGGAGGTACTAACAGACAAGAGAGTGAGAAGGTTCTAGAGGCGTGATGAAGCTGCGATGGCAGACATAAGAGGCACTGACAGACGAGAGTGAGAAAGAGGCTAGAGCTCTAGAGGTGTAATGAAGCTGCTATGGGCATAATGCTGTGGGAATTAGCTGCATAAGCATGATGATGAAAGGATACTGATGAGCTAAAGAGAAGAGAGGAGAAGGGAAGATGAAGGGGGAGGTGATTGATGATTGAATGAGAGGGGAATGTTCTTAGGTGCCAAGGAGGGCGCCGGCATCAAAGCTCCTGTAAAGAACGAGGAGGAACAGTGGCTCTTGTGTTGTATTGTGTGTCTGTGTCTGTGCTTATGAGAGAGAGAGAGAGAGAGAGAGTGTGTGTGTGTGTGTGTGGAGATGAGAGAGAGAGAGAGACTCTCGAGAGGTATCACACAATGAGAAGCTCTTTGTAGATGCCCTTCCATAAGCGGCCACCACTTCCTTGTTTCAACGCTTCTTGCTCTTGGTAACTTGGCAAGGGAAAGGAGGGGAACCTACCATGCACAACTTCAACACCCTTGTGTTTACATAATGCGAGCAAATTTGATATTATTATCGGGTAAAATATTTGCAACTATATTTTTAACATGTACTAAGGATATCAAACAATTAGGCATTTTTTAATGCGAGCAAATTTGATATTACTATCGGGTAAATATTTGCAACTCTATCTTTAAGATGTTGCAAGGGTAGCAAAAAATTATGCCCTGAAAAATCAATTTTACAACCAAGTCGCGCCAGTTTTTTCAGGGTTCTATGGACCTAAACCTCTGATCGCGCCATAACATTGAGCACAACACAAGGCCACTTTAATGTAGAAAAATAATCAAGATGATTGGCTTCCTTGTTGCAGCGCTCGTTTATGAGCAAAAGAGAACAAAAGAGATCTTGCAACTAATTAAATGTTGCTCACTCGTCATTGGTTCGTTGCCTACAAAAAGAAACACTGCTCTAGTAGGATTTGTTACTACTACTATCACAATACAACTCCCATTTTCGACAGGGCTAATAGGGGTAATGGAAAGTTAGAATAACCCCACTTGCCTTACAAGCACTAATGGCAACCTCACAATAACAAGTCTATCTCACCCCCCTTACCCCCATGGGTGCTAGGTGCAACTCAACTCTTAAATACTAGCTCTTCTAATGGCTTGCACACACTTTATAAAATATATAACACTTCTTCGTCAATCTTCTAAGTAAAGCCAAGACCTCTCTAGCTATCTAGCCACAAACCGCTTCAATATTAAGGTGAACTCCTTTTCCAATAGTAAGTAAGTTGCTATTAGCCCATATAGCTCTAATCATAGCTACCATAATGACATTCCAAACTTTCTGAGTTTCTTCATCCACTTTGGCTTTATCACAAAAAGTGCAACCTTCATTCAAATGTCCATATAAAGGCCTATTATGGATATCCAAGTTTTGATCCTTTCCAAACTGCCTATGCATTACCCTTATATTATTAGCATATCAGTTAAGTCAAGTTAACCAGGGGTAATTTTTAAAATGAAAAATATATTATCATTGTACATTGTAATAGTCTATGCCATAACAAGCAATGTTAACAAGCTACCTTGCTTTTTACCGTAACTAGGGCAAATATGAGGGAGCTCTCACTTAGAACCTCAATTAGATCAATACATTGTACACACGAGGTATGAAAGACGAAAATAGTAAAAATCTCCTCATGTGGCAATGTCCCTTTCTTAACCTCTCACTATAGCAAGAAAGAAGGCACATAATTGTAGGAAACACTCTTCAAACAACTTGGTATGCTATCTCTAATGGTAGAAATATAAATTTTTGCCGTAGATTAGACATGTTATGCTTTTTGGTGCTTATGGGTTTTCTATATGCAAATAGATTGTGCCTCCAAAGTGTAGCCCCATTTTTGAAACCATGTACCCATGAAACTTAACCCACACTCAAACCACTTGGTGTTTATAGCTCTTCTACTAGATTATCACATGTGCAAAAGATTATATTGAGTAATCCACAAGCCTTATACATTACCTTGCACCTTTTATTTGTGAAGGCTCATGTATGGTCTACAAATGATTACATGCCAAACTTTAAGTAGTGGGAGATGGAGTCCTAAAATGATATAATTTCAATTGAGCATCACCCCATCCATTCCACCCCTACTAAGTCAAGCTTTACATTGAACATGCATTAAACCATTCACTTATCATGATTATAGATTGTCATTGCTATATTCATATTGTTTGAGCCTTCCCTAAACACCCCCCTAAGGTGATAGAATTTGGAGGTGAGCCTTATTTGGTATTTGATTGCCTAACATAAAACTAAATGTCTTTATGATGCATTGGAAGAGTGAGTTATGTTCTCCTAAAGATATCCTTATGGTAATGGGTGATTTTTAAAACCTTTGTTTTGAAGATGTAGCTCCATTTTAGAGGATACTATGGCCCACTTCAGCCCATGCACTTCTCTCATAAAGCAAGTATAGTAGTTCTATTCAAAGGCCAATAACTCTTTCTTCATATCATAATTAATTTGACCCTACATTTCCCCTTTAAAACCTTCTTTGAATAATTGAAGGCTTCTTTTTCTAATTCAATAATTCATTTGGCACTAAGCATTGTTTTATTAATGGCATGCATACATCATGTTGCCAATAATTGAAGGTTTCTTTTTCTAATTCGATAGTTCATGTGACAGTAAGCATTGTTTTATTAATGACATAGATTCATCATGTTGCTAAGATAATCCAAGAGATGACACAATTGAAGCTCATCCATGTGCTAATATGGTAGATGGAGAAGGGGCGATTTGTATTAGGTGCTTTCACACTAGCATAGGTCTAAATATGTTTTACAATGTTCTTCATGGTCATTGCCCTTTGCATCACTCCTTCCTTGTTTCCTCTCAATCTTGTGATAATACAAATTATGGTGTCCCTTCTTTAAAGCACCCCTAAACCAAATTTAATGTTTAAAATTTTAGAGTAGAGCCTTTATTTAGCTCTTAAGCTCAAAGTCACTGGGATAAAAGGAGAAGAGTTACACCTTCATGCATGAAATAAGAAGACAATGGGATAAAAGGGGAAGAGTTACACCATCAAGCATGAAATAAGAAAACAATTTGATATTGTGGGCCACAAATTCTACCCTTATGCAATCAACATAGTTGGCCTTGGATCTTTATTGGATTGTGCATCTACACCTTACTCTCATTATGCAACATTTAACCTTATGGGGATGCCATTGGTTTAGGAACTTGAAGAGCATTAGGAAACAAAGTGTGGATGGTGGAAGATACCTATGCCCTATGAAGTTACTCTATGAAATCCATTGTACTAGGAAGGACCTACTGTGTGGAAGATGTGGATGGTGGAAAATATATGCCCTACAAAATGTATTGTTTGAATGGTTGGCTATATCGTAGCCTTTTCAACTTTGAGGAGAGAAAATAAGCATTCCCCTTGAAGTAGGGGATTGATCTAACATCTAGAAGTAAATGCATCACATACATAATGTACATTGAGAAACATAGAAAAGTTCAACATATATACAACACTTCAATCAAGCCACAATACGTACTTGTGAATGCATGGCAAGCCTTAAAACTATTTGTTTCTCCAGAGTGTAAGAGACCACCTTGGATCTTATGCTCTTAAAGGAAAAATGCATATGTAGCAACTAGATAGACAATTACATGTGACTATAGTGGTAGTTTGGTCACCCAACTCCACCATAGTTGGCATTGTTTGATAAATCCTAGTAGTAAAGTAACATCACATGATAGGGGATTGTGCATTGCACTAGGGGGATTAGAGCCAAAAAAATGTTAAGGAGATACAATGTAGCTTGCAATTGCGTTAATAAAAGCAATAGAATTTACCTAAGAATTTTCATAAAACTAAGAAAGATGAGTGTATCATTTGTTCCTACTTAGGGGTAACTCACACCCACTAACCCCACATGCCTATCATGTAACCCAAGCTATAAAGGAGTTAAGAACAATTCAAAGGATCAATGATATGATTTATCATCTCTTCAACAAGTTGTTTCTTTGAATGCAACCAATATTTATACACACATGTCTTGCATTTGTGTTTCTATATTTTTCTTTGTAGCCTTACTTAAAGCTTAGCCTACACAAGATTTACAACTTATTCAACATAGTGTACTATTTTTGCATCCCTTTTTCAAATGTGTTGGCTTACAACTCTTTGTATGTTGGCTCATAATCGAATGGCCCAAAGGCAAACTCAAATGTGAGACACTATAAAGTTTTCGAGTAGAGGAATTCCAGCCATTGATCTTTTGGAACAGACTCACACACCTATCCTACCAGGCTACCAACTAGGCTAGAAAGTCATTAGCCATTTTAGTTTCTTCACCTTAAGGCTTAGGGCAGTTACACACTACCTCCAAATAGCTGGGATAGCAAGAAAAGAATATGTGATAATGGTTACACGTTATCAGTGCCCTTTTATGACATAAAGAGGTCGCACTTTGCACTTCTTAATGAATGAGTCCTATCATCTCGTGAGTCGGGCATGGATCCAAGCTCCAGAAGGGGGGGAGATCCCATGCTCAAATGTGACCAACATCCTAAAAGTAGGGCCCCAATCCTACATTGACACATGCTATAGTGCATTGCCCCATAGTGCGTAACCGGCCTTCAGATCACGGTAAGGTAAAGCTAGCCCCTTGAGAGTAAGTATGAGGCTTAAAGAAGTGTCACAGGCAACTTGCTTTACTGTGTAGCAAGTGGCAAGTAGCAACAAGCAGTGTGTGGGACATAGTCCTTGGACGTGAGATAACAACAAGTGCTTTTCGGTCCACCTTAGGCATTGAATCGTCTTGGAAATTCTAGACTATGGAGGGGTGTCTTGCACAATTTGTGTGACACCGAGAGTCCCTTTTGTGTGATAAAACCTTTAGGCTAGGGCCTGTGTGCCTGTGTGTGTGTGTGTGGCTCTCTCTCTCTCTCTCTCTCTCTCGGAGTCTCTCTCTCTTAGTCTTTCTTTCTTTTTGTATAGCGCGCTTTTTGACAGCAGTTTTTGAGCCGCTTTTTGTCCACGGAGGATTACAACGTTCGTGCTTGCCCCCCCACCTCTACTTTTTGTCTACGTGGCTGGGTTTCCAGAAGCTACTGGATCCCGTGGGGCCCACATGAAGACGTGTCTCCCCCTCAGCGGCTCCTTCGATAAACGCTTTTGGCGCTTGGAATAATTAAGTGAACGTAGTGGGCCCTACCCAACTGCAAGGGCTCCACTTGCCTCCCAAAATAAGGGAATCCTTTTTCTTGGCTTTACTTTCAAAAGAAATTATTTACTTAGACAGGCAAAATTTACTGCCCACTCTAATTCAAGGAAATACCAAGTTTTCTTAGTTACTTTCAAAAGAAATTACTAGGCGCTTTGCACCTGCGTCCTTCCCGTGCTTCACACCATCAAAAGAAATTACTCGGCGCTTTGCACCTACATCCTCTCTTTGCCTCCTCACAACATCAAAAGAAATTACTAGGTGCTTTGCACCTACATCCTTTCTGTGGTGCTTCACACCAAACGATGATAGCACTCCTTGTGCCAAGACACACTTCATGTAGCCAGAGGTTTCACACATAACCCGGACTCCACCAAAATAGAATGCACTTTGCACCCTTAGCCAAATAATCCACACAATTCTATGTTTTGTTGTTGCGACGCACGCACAACGACAAGTCAATTTGTACACCAAATTGACACACTTTATGGAGAGCTTTCTCGAATGCGTCCCTTGATGCTTCCCATTATGGTATAATGCATATATGCTATAGAAAACTACATTATAGTAATATTTGTATCAAGAGGTCTAGTGTGCCACGTCATTACAAATAAAGGGTGGTTCGTGCGCCAACAACGGGGGCAAGCGAGTTGATAGATATATATGTTCCACACATAAGCTCCTTACTCTATTTTTTACATGGCATGCACCATTTTGCCTCACACATGTTTTATCTCTAACTTTACCCTTTCATGGTACAAGTGTTTAAAGCATCCCAAGCAGCTACTATCTGGAGGCTAAAGTTTTGAGGCATATGGCATAATATTGTATATATCACTTATTTATTTTTATTATTTTAATTATATTAACCACATTATAAAATGTGATTGAATAACTGTGAACACATGTATGTAGACTTTGCTTGTGCTTTTCCATCCTACTCAAGTAATGTGTTTCAATGATTGTGAACACATGTATGAATACTTTGCTTGTATGAATCCAAATCCCACTTCAAAAGTTTATGCAACTAAATAAAACAAATCAATGAGGATGAACACTTCACTTGGAAAGAAAGCTATTTCTTGCACCAAGAACCATTGGGACACTCCAGCCATTACAATCGCATGCCCTTTCAAGCAATGGTAACAAGTCAAAAAGTGGGGAAGATTAATTTGAAGGCCATCTAAAAGGGACTCTTGTGTTACTTTAGGGCTCCCTCTCTCATTGTTTGACATCAAGATTCTCTCTACCATTGTTGAAAAGTGTTGTCACTATTTTTCTATGTGAACCTTATAGCAGATAAGGATCCCTTTCCTCTCCTTGTGCTTCATTCTTGTATATGGGAATATTGTTTAAACACAACCAATATAGAGGCTTGTAAGGAACACTTTCCTTGTTGTCCCTATGAATTTATCATGAAGTTCTGATATTTCTAATGTTTCCAATATTGATAAATGCTATCCAAGTCATGGCCCGAAAATGGTTACTTGAACCAAAGCTTTGCCGTACCTTATTATTGGCATTGTTTCTCTCTATTCATTCACTCATCTATAGCTGACATGTATCTTTCCATACTTTTATCTCTTCTAGAAAAAGATGCACTAACACATAAAAATTATATTTAGGCCTACAATTTTGTTGGATTTTTAAAGTGTTTTTTGAATCCCAAATCTAAGCGTTAATATGGCTTGCTTTAATAACTTTGAAGTGAATCTTACAGTAACTTCCCAAATAGCATTTTAATTATATGCAATATACTAAAATACGTATGTTCATGAATTGTAAATCTTAAAATTTTCTATAATACACAACAAGAATCCAAAGTGAGTTTGAAACTTCAAGATGTCTTGATATTTACCAAATTTGTTGGTTATCAACTTACAACAAATCCAAGAAGCACGTAATACATATATCACAATTTTGCAATGAAAACATGCACACCATGATGGATCATTTGTTGTTGGACCTCCATAGGGACTCCACCACAATCATGGAGAGGGATTGGTAGCTCCACTTCACCCATCCCATCAAACAATCGATTTCAAACTATGAGTCCCAATACAACTTAGCCACAGCAATTGTTTGTTTTGCAAGGACAATATACATTGCATTGTTGTATACACAACTTTGTGGACCCCTGCTAGGTATGAATGGTCTTTCAGATCATGCATTATCTCATGTTGTCACACCACTAGCACCTCAAATGTGTGTAGAACTCATGTAATGCAATTTGCCTTAGCTCATAAACCTATAGCTAAGTGGCTAGGGATGCCAAGCATAGGCATTCTAGGCCCCCAATTCAGACTTTAGCTCAACAATTTCTTGCAAAGGTTGTCATGAGACTATGTGATCCCCTCAAAATAAGGAGTGCAATCTCGATGACATAAATGCCATGACTACAATCCATGATGAGGAGGAATTCATGCCACCCAATAGGCATGTAAGCAACACATATCCTCTCATGGAAAACTCCCAAGCTACCAACACAAACCCATGGGATGCTAGATAGACCATAGCTTTGATCATTGTGAAGTTGGATTTAGGAAAGATGATTGAAACTAGCAGCTTGCCTATGTGTATGAGAACCAACAGATGAAGATGGGAGATTGTGGGTGAGAGATGTGCTAGTTCAAATGTTCACAGGACATCGAGGCAATGTGAAATCTAATAAAATTAGGTGAATAAGGAGTGGAAAATAATTTTTTATTATGAATGACAAATGCCATCCAATCATCCCTTCTACTGGCACATGACATCAAGGGAGAAGAAGTCTAGGAAGTTGTTGACTTCTTTTGACAATGATCTCTATGATGCCATAGAGAGCCATTTAAGTGGCTTGCATTATGTAGTGGACGTAGGGGACAATGTTGTTGACACATCTATAGATGATGCAAGTGTGAACCCTACATCTTCCATAAATGTGCAACATTAATTAGTTTATGATTTTTTGTGATCTTGTTTTTCTAATAGTGTTGCTTTCTTACTAGACCCTTTAGCAATAGAGGAAAACATGAACATAGTTCATAATGGTGCATCCATGGATAAAAGAAGCAAAAAAATCCTACATAAGAGCAAGGAGCTGTCAAAAACTCCTGAATAAATATAGTGCTCAATGTAGCGAACACAGTACGAAAGGTGAATATTGAACTTGGATCACAATAAGTGTGAGGTCACTCATTAGGCAATCATTGATCAAAACTAGTACACACTAGCAAGCACAACTGTGTGAGGTTGTCAAGCTGATTAGGATGGCTGGAAATCGTGGTAGTAGGTTGGAAATCTGTTGCCATAAACTGAATGTAATAGGTGGAGGGCTAGGAGTAGGCACCATGTTGTAAACAACAGATCAAAGAAGGATATGCTATAGAATATGGGGCGTGGACAACATAGACATGGCACCAAAAGTCTTAAAAATAGAGCTGAGTGATGGGGTAGTCTATCTATGTGAGGATGTTTGAATCATCACAAATAGGGTTTGGCTTATGGGACAAAGACACTCTATAGGAATGCACATTTTTATGATGATAGTTCAATAATCTCATGTTTTAGGGTTGTTTTAAAGAGGTAACCAATACATATGATAATGTAAACCCAAATAGTTGATGATTTAAAATACTAGAGAAGGGGATACATGTATGGTGTAAAATCTAGAGACCTATGGAGCTTGGCATACGAGATAGCATGCCAAACAATGTCATTGAATCTTGCACTATAGTATTGGGGAGGTCTGTGCAAAGGGAAAATAGGATCTATGAATCTTGAATCTATGCAAATATTGTTCAATGCATAGCAAACAACAATGCATTTTGCAAGGAAGTTGGGGAACTGACTAGATATCTTTCCGATCAAATAATGCCATCTTTATATCAACCCCTCAAATGTTTGCTCAACAACACTTCTAGTGGAGGCAATCAAGCAGTTATCCTCTCTTTTGATATCTATTTGTAGCATCATGTATGGTATCATCATCCAATCATGTAAAGTGAATCCATTGTGTTAGCAATTATGTACTCCCTTATTGAAAAAGAACCTTTGATGAATTCATATCTTAAAAGGTACTATCCACAAGCCATGGAAGCCTGAGTTTGCAAAATGCTTTGTTGTGATGTGTTGTGCATGGCCATCCTATGTATGCATCCAAGAAACGTAGGTCCATGTCCATCAGGACTTGGACAAACATAGATAATTTTTTGTTCTTATCAAACCAATTTGAGGTGCTCACACTAGGGGCCTTATCCATGTTGACATGTGTCATGTTGAGAGCTCTACAACAATTTGGTAATCCCATATGCACAAAAAAAAAACAATTTTTTACTCTTCCCATTGTTTTAGCATCTCTAGCCAGTGTAAAGTACAATTTGTGCAAACAACATCCATAAACTTGTGTACTATCTTTAAAGTCATGGATTTAGCAATCCTAAAGTGTTCATCTATCTCTATATATCTTGTCCCACTAGTGAGATAGAGCAGAAGAACGGCCACCATTTTCTCAACAAAAATAAATCTCCTACATACTGTTCTCAAAGGATGCAGAATGTTCCCTTATTTCATGTGTTTGTGCATCAATGTTGCTAGACACATGAATAGGTTGATAGAGAAACAAAATAGTTCCTTAAATAAGTGTGCATCATTGCCTCTTGTTGCACAAAAATTCCACCAATCTAGGAATCAAGGCTTAACATAAAAGTCCAATAGAGGGATCTTGGCATGCATACTCCATGCATATCCATCACCACACCCTCATGATAAGCAAAATACATGCCTACAAAGATGTGAATTCCATATGCTTTGCAGTTACATCGATGGTCATGTTGGGAGATAATCCACTTCCATCCCCTCAAGTTCACCATCATCCTCATCATTATGTATTGACATCATGATTTTCCAATATGTATTTACCACTATGAAGCACAAGAGAAAGCACATTTTTAAATGTGGCAATTACATGTTTGGGTGCAACCATATCACAACTTGAAATAGTGAATTAGCTATTATACATGAAGAAGGAAGATAACTTGCAATATTACTGCATCAACCTCCAAAAGATAAATAGAGAAATGTGTTTATAGCTTCTACTAACATGATCCTACTTTGACATTCTTGTTTATAAATCTATGATCTTGTCTGATTTTGCACTTATGTAAAGTTTGAGAATATAAAGAAGTAGGAGCAATCCCCAATGTGCCAAATTCATCATATCCATAGGTTCATCATCATAAATCAAGAAAACGCTCAGGTTTGATTTAGGCAGTGTGTAGGAAGCAAGGCATCATGTGCCAGCATTTAGGGGTCTAGATAATATAGAGCAAATGGTTGCATGACTTTGTTGATTCTGATTTAATAGACTTTCTCTTCACATCTTAGCATGCCATTTACATACTTTAATTGTTGTTATGATTACAACAATGAAACCCATGAAGTAGAATGATCATGTTTGCATTATCATTAAATGCAAGAAAAAAGTGCATTGTATGCATGTCTATTCGACCTGTGTTTTATTCATTAGAATTAACTTATACATGATGTCTAGGTACTTCTTTATCTTCAATTACAAAATTGAACATATTGCTTCATATTATGTATGAATGTGTAGTCAAGGTTGTTCTTTCATTCATACAATTAAAACAAGGACTCTATTTAATGCTTTTGCATTAGTAGAAAGGTACTTGCATTCAAGTTTCTCATTTTATTACCAAGGTTTATCAACTTCATAGCACCATAATTGCTATTTTCCATTTGCATTTCAAGGAGGCATATTTTGCAAGTGCAACAAACTCTTTCAAATATTAGCATTTTTGTGCTCTCAAATACAATCAAATGCATCAAGGCTCTTCATATATAGAGGTTTGAGCATGCATACCTACATGACATATATTTCCTCTTTCAAATGAGAGAAATAATCATGCCTAGTGCTTGCAATTTTCCTCAACTTTCAATATTGTTTGATTTGTTTTCTATGAATTTGGGTGGTGTTCTATAGGGGTGGATCCATCCACATAGTTCAAACATACATTGATCTCTCTCTATGTCCCTTTGTCCCTTGCATACAAGACCACTAGCAACCCCCCGTCGTGAGGCTTGAAAATTGTAGATTGGAGGTAATGTAGATTGCAATTTTTCATGATTTTTTATTGATCTATGGATGATTGTGTTTAGGGTGTTTTATAGCTAGTAGAATGACTCAGCGGCATGGTTAGGGGCTCCTTATCTTGTTGTGGCTCTTTCTTCTTTTATATTTCCCACTCTTCTTTGCTATGTTGGTTGAAAGAATTCAATAAAGGTAGCGCCTGATTTGGATACATTTTTAAATTTGAAAAAATAATGGGGGGTTTAAAGAAAACTCACACTTGCCAAGGGGTTTGTAGCTCATGTGGTTTGAGCGTGTGGGCGTGTACATGTGTGTAAGAGTTCAAACCTTGGTTCCACCTCTACAACATCTTTCAAATTTCAAGCCTCTCTCTCTTTTAAAAAAAAATCATGGGAATTTTGTTCATTTTTTGGAAACCAATTTCACATAGAAAAGTGTTCCTTGTGAGGAACCCTTGTGGGAACATCTCCATATAGTGCCTTTATAGCTTTTGAAATATGTAAATAGCTATTTAACACAAAACTAATAAGTGCAATTAGGTGGAGTTAGCTTCACAAATGTAGGAGAGAATAAGGTCCAATGTATTGTAAGAGTGCCTTCTCACAAGCCTATTACAAACACATGGGTGGAATTTTCAAGCCAAAATTAGAGTGTATCCAAAACTTGCAAGTTTCTTTCATGTGCTATATAGGTTTTGCAATCGAGAAAAAGTTTCTAAACTTTGATGTTCATTTCACATATTTCATGAAATTGCAAAAGTTTACAAAAAATTTGCTATTTGTTTCATGAGAGAGAGAGAGAGAGAGAGAAGAGAGAGAGAGAGAGAGAGAGAGAGAGAGAGAGAGAGAGAGAGAGAGAGAGAGAGAGAGAGAGAGAGAGAGAGAGAGAGATTCAACAATCTATAGAAGTGATTTTTTCTTCTTTGGTATTGTAATGTTTGTTATTTTGGTGGTTCGAAGTGTTAGCTTTAGTGCACTCAATTTTTAAGATATAAAAGATGTTGCCTCTCATGAGTAATGTATAGTAGGTGCAAAGGCTTAGCATAGAGAATCCTTTCTATATAGTTTGGTAATTGGCCGAATATGTATATCATAATCTTTGTGTACGATAGGATCCAAATTCTTTGCGATGACTAGTTTGTGTTGTTGACTAGCCAGACTAATGATAGTGCTTGAAAGAACAATCAAAACTTCCATTGGTTTCATAGACCTAACATTTCTTTGTGGAAGTTTATTTTAATGCTACAATGAAATTATTCCATATGTTGAATGTAACACTAATGTGCCTATTATCATTGCACCTTCTACAATCTAGGATGCTCTCAGCATATAAACCAAACTAGCCTCATGAAGTATGGTTTTAGTAATGTTTCTCCTCAAAGCTATAGCTTTTCTTTTTCTCTAACCAAACTAGCCTCATGAAGTATGGTTTTAGTAATGTTTCTCCTCAAAGCTATAGCTTTTCTTTTCCTCTAAGACCTTAGTGAGACTTTTTGAATTGTTTGTTGTGTAGAACACGTTGAACTACTATACTTTGTTAATATAAACTTTTATGAGTATGTTTGTTCATTGTACAAATAGGTTAGTATGAATAAATGTTCTTTAATAAATGAATTCACATTCTTGAATATGTTAAATATTTTACTAGATTCTAATTTGCATTCCTCTAC